>NC_052327.1:48496270-48658770 GCF_016432855.1 Salvelinus namaycush | reverse complement strand
TCTCTCGTTAGAGGGAGATCTAATGAGATGTAGCAGGTGACTCTTGAATACTCTCTCGTTAGAGGGAGATCTAATGAGATGTAGCAGGTGACTCCTGAATACTCTCTCGTTAGAGGGAGATCTAATGAGATGTACGCAGGTGACTCCTGAACACTCTCTCGTTAGAGGGAGATCTAATAAGATGTACGCAGGTGACTCTTGAATACTCTCTCGTTAGAGGGAGGTCTAATAAGATGTACCCAGGTGACTCCTGAATACTCTCTCGTTAGAGGGAGATCTAATGAGATGTAGCAGGTGACTCTTGAATACTCTCGTTAGAGGGAGATCTAATGAGATGTAGCAGGTGACTCCTGAATACTCTCTCGTTAGAGGGAGATCTAATGAGATGTACCCAGGTGACTCCTGAATACTCTCTCGTTAGAGGGAGATCTAATGAGATGTACCCAGGTGACTCCTGAATACTCTCTCGTTAGAGGGAGATCTAATAAGATGTACCCAGGTGACTCCTGAATACTCTCTCGTTAGAGGGAGATCTAATGAGATGTACCCATGTGACTCCTGAATACTCTCTCGTTAGAGGGAGATCTAATGAGATGTACGCAGGTGACTCCTGAATACTCTCTCGTTAGAGGGAGATCTAATGAGATGTACCCAGGTGACTCCTGAATACTCTCTCGTTAGAGGGAGATCTAATGAGATGTACCCAGGTGACTCCTGAATACTCTCTCGTTAGAGGGAGATCTAATGAGATGTAGCAGGTGACTCCTGAATACTCTCTAGTTAGAGGGAGGTCTAATGAGATGTACCCAGGTGACTCCTGAATACTCTCTCGTTAGTGGGAGGTCTAGTGAGATGTACACAGGTAGCCTGCCCTGACAACGAAACAGCAATAACACGGCATCCATATTAGGAAGTCATCAGAATTTTGACTGATAACGGATGACTTCATAATGTGAATGCCGTACATCCAAACTGTTCATTTCATACCAGCGAAGACGACCATTCCGAAGCACCAGTCCGTGTTCCGGAGCACACAGCCTCTCAGCAACATCTTTTCGTTATCCAGAGGGTACTTGTTATCTCTCCAGTACAGAGTACCTGTGAACTTGTCCAGCTTGTTGTTGGGAGGCTCACAGATAACTTCTCCTGAGTAGGAAAACATTTGACACAGATTCACCAATAGGAAGCCAGGCAGTCAGCACAGCAGGCAGCATCAAGATGTCTACCATAGAAGTATAATTGCTAGAATGGGTAAAAAAAAAAAAAGCCATAACAGAATGTTGACTTGAATTGGAATTACCCGTTCTAGTTATTCTATTTCTATGCTGTTCACGTTCACAACAGGAAGCCAGTCAGGCAGCAAGGTGTTGACTCTTGTCTGTTTCTCTGTCTTCTATGTGCTGCATTAGCTATGTGCTTTATGTTGTATTATATTGTATTGTATTGTCAGTGTCAACACAACCCCAACAGGGATATGAATCTGGGCCTCCTACGTTGCAAAAAAACAAACAGAAAAACTACATAAAAAGGGAAAAAGCTACATAATTGCACACATATGTCCACAGGCGTATAGTATGAACCCAAACAGACCTAAAGACAACTCAAATATATGTAAGTCTACGATGTAAACACAAAATGTTCCCTGACAAACACAACATACACTGAAACACTTCACCTTCATTTACACTAGTTACTGAGACCAGCTCTGTCTCCAGATCAGTAATTCCATAGTAATTACACAGGAAAACAAAACAGCGCTAAAGTAAGACACGAGGACGTGCTGAACCCTGGAAACAGCCGTTCCACTTACCTCAAAACAGCCTCCAAATAGACACTCAAGTATCAGAGAAAATTACCCCTGAGTTCGTCATAGCAACCACCAGACAATCCAAGGTCAAATACCAGGAAAAGAGAGCCACGGTAACGTTATATAGACTACAGAGGTCTCGTTATTAATACACACAGAATGCAGTATAAATTGTTATACTGTACCATTGAAGTCAGCCAGCTTTGCTATGTCTGCTCCCAAGTCCGAGGTCACAGTCAAAGCCTGGCGAACCTTCAGATTGGTCTCCCTATGCAGAAACATTGTGGATTTTATTGTACAGTACAATAATAAGTTAACCATGTATTTGCTTAGAAAGTAAATGTAAAATGGTATTAGACAGTAATAACTTATGAATTACTTGTTTGTTTGTTTCTTTAGGATTCAATAAAACAAGCACTGTATGGGCACTGTTAGCTACCAACAATGTTGAAGTACAAGGAAGTACCACTTGCGGAAGTACCACATGTCATAAGCCACAAAAAAGTGTTTTTAAATGACAGGAAATTAGCTTTAAAATTACAACATTTTTACTCAGCCTCATTGCAAAATGTGTAGAAAAGCAGGAAATTAGCTTTAAAACTACAACAGTTTCAGTCAGCCTCATGGCAAAATGTGTAGAATAGCAGGAAATTAGCTCAGAGATTCTTGAAAGTCGGGACATCTATTGCTACTGTGTATACCACTTAAATGAAAAATAAAAATGATATTTTTGTCAACTACGTAAAACATCACCTCTGTCAGTTTTTTTTATTATTGGGGATTTTCAAATGAAACATTTTCAAAATTTTACAAACGTTCGTATTTAACTTGTGTCTGTTTTGAGTGTCTGTTGTCAACTCCATCACTGATGGCTTACCCTTTTAAGATGTCTTTTTTTTGGTCAATATTCTGAATATACACAAAATATTGTAATCACGGTTCTGCAACATACAGTGCCTTCAGAAAGTATTCATGCCCATTTACTTATTCCACATTTTGTTGTGTTACAGCCTGAATTCAAAATTAATTTAAAATATGGAAATCATGTGGAATCCAAAAAAGTGTTAAACAAATGAAAATATATTTTAGATTTTAGATTCTTCAAATAGCCACCCTTTGCCTTGATGACAGCTTTGCACACTCTTGGCATTCTCTCAACCAGCTTCACCTGGAATGCTTTTCCAACAGTCTTGAAGGAGTTCCCACATATGCTGAACACTTGTTGGCTGCTTTTCCTTCACTCTGTGGTCAGACTCATACCAAATCATCTCAATTTGGTTGAGGTCGAGGGATTGTGGAGGCCAGGTCATCTGATCCAGCACTTCACTCTCCTTCTTGGTAAAATAGCCCTTACACAGCCTAGAGTTGTGTTGGGTCATTGTCCTGTTGAAAAACAAATGAAAGTCCCACTAAGTGCAAATCAGATTGGATGGTGTATCGCTGCAGAATGCTGTTGTAGCCATGCTGGTTAAGTGTGCCTTGAATTCTAAATAAATCACTGACAGTGTCACCAGAAAAACACCCCCACACCATAACACCTCCTCCTCCATGCTTCACGGTGGGAAATACACATGTGGAGATCATCCGTTCACCCACACTGCCTCTCACAAAGACACGGCGGTTGGAACCAGAAATCTCAAATTTGGACTCCAGACCAAAGGACAAATTTCCACCGGTCTAATGTCCATTGCTCGTGTTTCTTGGCCCAAGCAAGTCTCTTCTTATTATCGGTGTCCTTTAGTAGTGGTTTCTTTGTAGCAATCCGACCATGAAGGCCTGATTCACTCAGTCTCCTCTGAACAGTTGATGTTGAGATGTGTCTGTTACTTGAACTCTGTGAAGCATTTATTTAGGCTGCAATTTCTGAGGCTGGTAACTCTAATGAGCTTATCCTCTGCAGCAGAGGTAACTCTGGGTCTTCCTGTCCTGTGGCGGTCCTCATGAGAGACAGTTTCATCATAGCGCTTGATGGTTTTTGCGACTGCACTTGAAGAAACGTTCAAAGTTCTTGAAATTTTCCGGATTGATTGACCTTATGTGATGAAGCAAGGATGGACTGTCGTTTCTCTTTGCTTATTTGAGAGGTTCTTGCCATAATATGGACTTGGTCTTTTACCAAATAGGGCTATCTTCTGTATACCAGCCCTACCTTGTCACAACACAACTGATTGGCTCAAACACATTAAGAAGGAAAGAATTCCACAAATGAACTTTTAAGAAGGCACACCTGTTAATTGAAATGAATTACAGGTGACTACCTCATGAATCTGGTAGATAGAATACCAAGAGTGTGCAAAGCTGTCATCAAGGCAAAGGGTGGATATTTGAAGAATCTCAAATCTCAAATTTCATTTGTTTAACAGTTTTTTTGGTTACAACATGATTCCATATGTGTTTTTTCATAGTTTTGATGTCTTCACTATTATTCTACAATGTAGAAAATAGTAAAAAATAAAGAAAAACCCTTGAATGAGTAGGTGTTCAAAAACTTTTGACCGGTAGTGTAAGTCAAAACTGTAACTAGGCCACTCAGGAACATTCAACGTCTAGGTAACCAACTCCAATGTATATTTGACCTTGTGTTTTAGGTTATTGCCAGTGACACAACATCTCAATTTAATCCATTTTAAATTCAGGTTGTAACACAACAAAATGTGGAATAAGTCAAGGGGTGTGAATACTTTCTGAAGGCACTGTATGCTTAATTAAATAATGTACGTATTTGCTGTGATAGACTTAAAGGGATAACGTTAGCTTTTATAAATGTTGTTTTATGTTTTAAATCTAGAAAAACATGCCAAAATGCTAACAGAAATAGCCCTGGAGCATTACATAGTGCTATTAAACCAAACAAAAAGAAGTTTGGAGATTTTGTATTTCATATTTGAATAATCTAATGTTAGAATTATAGGATTATATTATATTTAAACACTTGTTGGAGAATAATTGTAAAAATTAAAAGCTGCAACTGTCACGACCGTGAGGAGAGACGGACCAAAGCGCAGCGGATGTATAGTTCCACATCTTTATTATAAAGTGAAACTAAAGCAAAACAAAACAATAAAGAAACAACGAAACGTGACTACGTGGTGCACAAACACAAAATAATATCCCACAAACACAGGTGGGAAGAATAGCTACTTAAATATGATCCCCAATTAGAGACAACGATTACCGGCTGCCTCTAAATGGGAATCATACAAACACTAACATAGAAAATATAAACTAGAACACAACATAGAAATAATAAACTAGACTACCTCTAGACTACCTACCTCCTAGTCACGCCCTGACCTACTACACCATAGAGAAACAATGGCTCTCTATGGTCAGGGCGTGACAGCTACTCTGTTTATAATCTATGCATAGTAACTTTAATAACTCTACCTACATGTACATATTGCCTCAATTACCTCGACACCGGTGCCCCCGCAAATTGTAATTATTTCGCCATTATGGCATATTTATTGCCTTACCTCCCTTATCTTACCTCATTTGCACACACTGTATATATACTTTTTTTCTATTGTGTTATTGACTGTATGTTTGTTTATTCCATGTGTAACTCTGTGTTGTTTGTGTCGCACTGCTTTGCTTTATCTTGGCCAGGTCGCAGTTGTAAATGAGAACCTCTTCTCAACTAACCTACCTGGTTAAATAAAGGTGAAATATATATTTCTTTTTTTATTGACTTTGTACCGGTACCCCCTTTATATAGCCCCACTATTGTTATTTACCCCCTTTATCAAATCAAGTTTATTTTATATAGCCCTTCGTACATCAGCTAATATCTCGAAGTGCTGTACAGAAACCCAGCCTAAAACCCCAAACAGCAAGCAATGCAGGTGTAGAAGCACGGTGTATATAGCCCCGCTATTGTTATTTACTGCTGCTCTTTAATTATTTGTTATTCTTATCTCTTACTTTTTTTTTTAGGTATTATCTTAAAACTGCATTGTTGGTTAAGGGCTTGTCAGTAAGCATTTCACTGTCAGATCTACTACACCTTGTTGTATTTGGCGCATGTGACAAATACAATTTGATTTGATTTGATTTGATGGTGTCTGACGGAGTTCACATAAATCCAACTAGTTGTATTTTATGAAGAAAATAATAATAATTAGGAGTTTGTTCCTTTACATGGTGTGATGGCTGATATTTTGGTCTATCAAAATATATATTTCACTTTTGTTAAGACAAATATTTGAGGATAAAAAGTTGATCGTTTTTCAAGAATCCCTGAGCTTTAAAACAGCAACATTGTCTTTTCAGTCTCATGGCAAAATGTGTAAAATAGCATGAAATTAGCTATTAAACTACAATTTTCTCTCTCTGCCCCCAAAAAAGCACACACAAAAAAATTATGTATTTTTGGTTGAGGGGGGCGGGGTGGAAACACCAATGGAAAAGTATCCTAAAACAAAGTGCAATATGCAAGTGAAACATTTAAACAGGGGTAGATAGTGGTCAGTGGTGATAGAGGGTGACTCATTCATGTAGTAAACTACAGTTGAATCCGTGTCAAGCAAAGCAGTTAACAGAACAACGAAGATAAACTGGGCCAAATCCTCAACCACCTTATTTCCTGATAATGCTTTACTCAGAGTGTAGAAACCACTGCAGACACACTGTGACACTGATAGCCCTCCTTGGCAAACAGCCCCCCCCCCACTCCCCCCCTTAAAAATGATATTCCGTTTCTAAAGCCTCGTAGAAGAAAATACTATAGAAATACATGCAGTGTCTTACCCGTCTAGCTCAGCCGTTTCTATGTAACACAGTCCATATGGTTCACTACTGGATAGCAGCAGAATGTCAGCCTGTAGGAGAGGAGGGAGAGGACTTACTGGCAGGCCACAGGGAATAAACCAATCTCTGCACCAATGCTTTACAATAGAACTCAACAGGTACAGTAGAGGAATTAACCCTCATTTTAATAAAAAAAAAAACATTGGATGATTCATTTCAAGTGTTTATGGGAGTATCTAAGTATGAAATCGAGAGCAAATTACTCACTGTCACAAAGTGATTGTTTTCCAGTTTAATGATATCTCCCACGCGTACATTCATCCACTTCTCATTCTGTAGACTGAGACAGATACACGGTCATTCTCAATATAACAAAACGTAACGGTGATTTATTAGCACAAAAGCATGAAATGTATCCTATTCAAAGAAACGTCTTCATCTCATTGTGAAATTTTTTGAAGGTACAAAAAAAAATAAAAAATTGGCTCTTTGCACAAGCCACAATGAGGTAGAACATGTTCACATTAAAAGGTTCCTATTGAAGGTTCACTGAGGATATACTTACTTTCCCCTGAGTACCTGAGACTGACGATTGTTGACCTGCTGATCGCTTTTATACCTGAACTGAAATTGAGAAGACATCTTTTACAATGGTCATGCACTGCTAATAGCTGCTAATAACCGGGGGTGTACTGTACACACAGTACCCAGTCAAAAGTTTAGACACACCTACTCATTCAAGGGTTTTTCTTTATTTTTTTACCATTTTCTATATTGTAGAATAATGGTGAACACATCAAAACTATGAAATAACACATATGGAATCATGTAGTAACCAATTTTTTTTTAAACAAATCAAAATACATGTTATATTTGGGATTCTTCTAAGTAGCCACCCTTTGCCTTGATGACACCTTTGCACACTCCTGGCATTCTCTCAACCAACTTCATGAGGTAGTCACCTGGAATGTATGTCAATTAACAGGTGTGTATTGTTAAAGTTAATTTGTGGAATTTCTTTCCTTCTTAATGCGTTTGAGCCAGTCAGTTGTGTTGTGACAAGGTAGGGTTGGTATACAGAAGATAGCCCTATTTGGTAAAAGACCAAGTCCATATTATGGCAAGAACAGCTCAAATAAGCAAAGCAAAATGACAGTCCATCATTACTTCATCACATGAAGGTCAGACAATCCGGAAAATTTCAAGAACTTTTAAAGTTTCTTCAATTGCAGTCGCAAAAACCATCAATCGCTATGATACTGGCTCTCATGAGGACCGCCACAGGAAAGGAAGACCCAGAGTTACCTCTGTTGCAGAGGATAAGTTCATTAGAGTTAACAGCTTTAGAAATTGCAGCCCAAATAAACGCTTCAGAGTTCAAGAAACAGACATCTCAACATCAACTGTTCCGAGGAGACTGCGTGAATCAGGCCTTCATGGTCGAATTGCTGCAAAGAAACCACTACTAAAGGACACCAATAAGAAGAAGAGACTTGCATGGGCCAAGAAACCCGAGCAATGGACATTAGACCGGTGGAAATCTGTCCTTTGGTCTGATGAGTCCAAATTTGAGATATTTGGTTCCAACCGCTGTGTCTTTGTGACGCAGAGTAGGTGAACGGATGATCTCTGCACGTGTGCTTCCCACCGTGAAGCATGGAGGAGGAGGTGTGATGGTGTGGGGGTGCACCGATGGTGACACTGTCAGTGATTTATTTAGAATTCAAGGCACACTTAACCAGCATGTTAAACACAACATTCTGCAGCGATACGCCATCCCATCTGGTTTGCACTTAGTGGGACTATCATTTGTTTTTCACAGGACAATGACCCAACACACCTCCAGGCTGTGTAAGGGCTATTTGACCAAGAAGGAGAGTGCTGCATCAGATGACCTGGCCTCCACAATCACCCGACCTCAACCCAATTGAGATGGTTTGGGATGAGTTGGACCACAGAGTGAAGGAAAAGCAGCCAACAAGTGCTCAGCATATGTGGGAACTCCTTCAAGACTGTTGGAAGACTCATCTCATTGGAAGACTCATTTATTGAAGACTCATCTCTTCCGTAGGTCCTATGATTGAGTGCAGTCTGGCCCAGGAGTGTGAAGGTGAACGGAAAGACACTGGAGAAACGAACCGCCCTTGTTGTCTCTGCCTGGCCGGTTCCCCTCTCTCCACTGGGATTCTCTGCCTCTAACCCTATTACAGGGGCTGAGTCACTGGCTTACTGGTGCTCTTCTATGCCGTCCCTAGGAGGGGTGCGTCACTTGAGTGGGTTGAGTCACTCACGTGATCTTCCCCCCCCCCTTGGGTTGTGCCGTGGCGGAGATCTTTGTGGGCTATACTCGGCCTTGTCTCAGGATGGTAAGTTGGTGGTTGAAGATATCCCTCTAGTGGTGTGGGGGCTGTGCTTTGGCAAAGTGGGTGGGGTTATATCCTGCCTGTTTGGCCCTGTCCGGGGTTATCATCGGATGGGGCCACAGTGTCTCCCGACCCCTCCAGTCTCAGCCTCCAGTATTTATGCTGCAGTAGTTTATGTGTCGGGGTCTGTTATATCTGGAGTATTTCTCCTCTTATCCAGTGTCCTGTGTGAATTTAAGTATGCTCTCTCTAAATCTCTCTTTCTTTCTTTCTTTCTTTCTTTCTTTCTTTCTTTCTTTCTTTCTTTCTTTCTTTCTTTCTTTCTTTCTTTCTTTCTTTCTCTCTATAGGAGGATCTGAGCCCTAGGACCATGCCTCAGGACTACATGGCCTGATGACTCCTTGCTGTCCCCAGTCCACCTGGCCGTGCTGCTGCTCCAGTTTCAACTGTTCTGCCTGCGGCTATGGAACCCTGACCTGTTCACCGGACATGCTACATGTCCCTGACCTGCTGTTTTCAACTCTCTAGAGACAGCAGGAGTGGTAGAGATACACTGAATGATCGGCTATGAAAAGCCAACTGACATTTACTCCTGAGGTGCTGACCTGTTGCACCCTCGACAACCACTGTGATTATTATTATTTGACCCTGCTGGTCATCTATGAACATTTGAACATCTTGGCCATGTTCTGTTATAATCTCCCCCCGGCACAGCCAGAAGAGGACTGGCCACCCCTCATAGCCTGGTTCCTCTCTAGGTATCTTCCTAGGTTTTGGCCTTTCTAGGGAGTTTTAGCCACCGTGCTTCTACACCTGCATTGCTTGCTGTTTGGGGTTTTAGGCTGGGTTTCTGTACAGCACTTTGAGATATCAGCTGATGTAAGAAGGGCTTTATAAATACATTTGATTTGATTTGGGAAAGCATTCCAGGTGAAGCTGGTTGAGAGAATGCCAAGAGTGTGCAAAGCTGTCAACAAGGCAAAGGGTGGCTATTTGAAGAATCTAAAATCTAAAATATATTTTGATTTGTTTAACACTTTTTTTGGTTACTGCATGATTCTATATGTGTTTTTTCATAGTTTTGATGTCTTCACTGTTATTCTACAATGTAGAAAATAGTAAAAACATAGAAAAACCCTTTTGATGATGGGTGGCAGGTAGCTTAGCGGTTAAGAGCATTGGGCCAGTCACTGAAAGGTTGCTGGTTTGAACCCCAGTTGACTAGGTGAAAAACATCTACCGATGTGCCCTTGAGCAAGGCACCTAACCCTAATTGCTCCTGTAAGTCGTTCTGGATAAGAGCGTCTACTAAATGACTAAAATGTCAATCAAATGAGTTAACTGTACTGCTTTTTTTCTTGTATATCTGTATATCAGTTTTGAATCATCAAATTAATTAAATAATTCATTCAATCCCTCAATCAATCAATAAGACGGGACAGTTAACTCACATAGTCGTCAGTGGCGTCTTTAACTGCAGTGATCACCAGCACCATGACTAGGGGCACGGTGGTAGTGACCCAGGACAGGGAGGAGATCTCAGGGATTAACTATAAATAGGAGAACACAGAGCCATTTATTTTACATCATACGTAGCTATGTAAACCCCTTAGCACAGACTGTATTGACTGTGTTGCATGTGGGACTTACACCCCTACAAATTAGTGGATTCCTCTTCAAATGAGTGGATTCCTCTTCAAATGAGTGGATTCCTCTTCAAATGAGTGGATTCCTCTTCAAATGAGTGGATTCCTCTTCAAATGAGTCGATTCCTCTTCAAATTAGTCGATTCCTCTTCAAATTAGTCGATTCCTCTTCAAATTAGTGGATTTGGCTATTTCAGCCACACCCGTTGCTGACAGGTGTGTAAAATCAAGCACACAGCCATGCAATCTCCATCGACAAACATTGGCAGTAGAATGGTCTTACTGAAGAGCTCAGTGACTTTCAACGTGGCACCGTCATAGGATGACACATTTTCAACAAGTCAGGTCGTCAATTTTCTGCCCTGCTAGAGCTGCCCCGGTCAACTGTAAGTGCTGTTATTGTGAAGTGGAAACATCTAGGAACAACAAGCTCACAGAATGGGACTGCTGAGTGCTGAAGTGTGTAGTGCGTAAAAATTGTCTGTCCTTGGTTGCAACACTCACTTCCGAGTTCCAAACTGCCGCTGGAAGCAACTTCAGCACAATAACTGTTCATCGGGAGTTTCGTGAAATGTGTTTCCATGGCCGAGCAGCCGCACACAAGCATAAGATCACCATGCGCAATGCAAAGTGTCGGCTGGAGTGGTGTAAAGCTCGCCGCCAACGGACTCTGGAGCAGTGGAAACGCGTTCTCTGGAGTGATGAATCACGCTTTACCATCTGGCAGTCCGACGGACAAATCTGGGTTTGGCGGATGGCAGGAGAACGCTACTTGCCCGAATGCATAGTGCCAACTGTAAAGTTTGGTGGAGGAAGAATAATGGTCTGGGGCTGTTTTTCATGGTTCGGGCTAGGCCCCTTAGTTCCAGTGAAGGCGCGTTCCTGTTTCAGCATGACAATGCCCCGGTGCACAAATTGAGGTCCATACAGAAATGGTTTGTAGAGATCGGTGTGGAAGAACTTGATTGACCTGCAGAGAGCCCTGATCTCAACCCCATCGAACACCTTTGGGATGAATTGGAACGCAGACTGCGAGCCAGGCCTAATCGCCCAACATCAGTGCCCGACCTCACTAATGCTCTTGTGGCTCTCGCAGTAATGTTCCAACATCTAGTGGAAAGCCTTCCCAGAAGAGTGGAGGCTGTTATAGCAGCAAAGCGGGGCCCAACTCCATATGAATCCCCATAATTTTCGAATGAGATGTTAGAGGAGTATATTTTGGTGAAGGACCATTGCTAGGCAACAATCCGACGTGAGTTCAGGAGAAGAGACCAACAGTTTGAACTTGCTACTTACTTTGCTAGCTCAACTAAATTACAGTTTGCCAATTTCTGTGGTGAAAATATGAACTACTAGCCACGAGACCCCAATCAACCGTGAGGACGGCGAGGGATTTCCTTATGTTCGTTTCTCTGTCTGAGAAAGCATTTCTTCAGACTGGCTAACTAGCTAACTTTCCCTTTTCACCGGCACTCAGTCAGAGGCGGGTGCGATAACGTTACTGTGAGAGAATCTTAACGTCTTCATCTTGTGAGTGGGACTGGGATCGTTTCATTGAAAACTGTGTTGTCATTTGTTTTTTTCTGCAGTGGCTAGATAGCTATGTGAATCGAATTGCCATAGCAACTATACATTTACGCGCCTCCCGCACGACCCCTTCTGTCACGCGCCAGTCAAGTTTGGAACGGATTCCTTGACTCAGGACCCTGACTTTATTTGGGACTGAGCATTTTGTCTTGTTTATTTTTATTGTGTTGAAGGATATCCACATTTAAAGTATCTATCTAGCTATGGGTGCTCTGTATTAAACCAGGGTACCAGGTCCTTACTAAGGTAGGATGTATATACAGTATCGGTGATTGATTTAGTGATACCAAGGGGTTGATAATAGTTGTTGGTTTATAACATGTGTTCAACTTGAGTTTCTTATTGAAACTAAATTGATATACTTTGAGTTGAATAATAATTCCTAACTTTACTTTGTTTTTGTTTATTTGTAAGTCAAACATTTGTATTTATTTATTTTATTTCACCTTTATTTCACCAGGTAAGCTAGTTGAGAACAAGTTCTCATTTACAACTGCGACCATACCCTAATAGACACCCTAATAGGGCAGTATGGCTGGTGGCATTGTCTAATAGACACATTTCCCACCACTTAATCATGTCACAACTAACTTTTACCAGTTGAAAATAAATAATCAAATAAAATAAAATTGTATTGGTCACATACACATGGTTAACAGATGTTATTGTGAGTGTAGCAAACGGTTGTGTTTCTAAACTCAGCAAAAAAAGAAACGTCCCTTTTTCAGGACCCTGTCTTTTAAAGATAATTCATAAAAATCCAAATAACTTCACAGATCTTCATTGTAAAGGGTTTAAACATGCTAGTTCAATGAACCATAAACAATTAATGAACATGCACCTGTGGAACGGTCGTTAAGACACTAACAGCTTACAGACGGTTGGCAATTAAGGTCACAGTTATGAAAACTTAGGACACTAAAGAGGCCTTTCTACTGACTCTGAAAAACATATCTAACAAATTCCACAACTACCTCATGCACAGAAATTTAAGTAAGGGATGGAATCAGAATATAAACACCAATCTAAGACTTTTTGGTATTACAACTTTCTGAAATATTGTATTAAAATATGCAAATGAGGAGATATCTCATTAAATACAGTATGTGCATATTTGCATATACCGCAAATATATTTTTCTGTACACTGGATGAAGTCTGCCTAAATATTTTGGTTTCATTTTGTTCAAGGAAAAATCCACCCAAAAGCTATCTTTTGGAATTTGTTTCATTAGTCCATTGTTGATTACAGTCCCAAAGTGTTTTGCAATGCAGCGATCAAGTTTTCAAAATGTAATTTTTAAAATACAGAAATATGGCTCATATTTATTTATTTAACCTTTATTTAACTAGGCAAGTCAGTTAAGAACAAATTCTTATTTACAATGACGGCCTACCCCAGCCAAACCCTAACGACGCCCTATGGGACTCCCACCAATCACGGCTGGTTGTGATACAGCCTGGAATCGAACCAGGATCTGTAGTGGCGCCACTCGGGAGCTTGTATGATGCTTAATGCATTTTGTATTATTGAACTGGCCAGTCGATGTCATGGAAATGTTTTATACACTCAGTGTATAGTCCCGTTTGAAACATTCTCTATGAAATGTGCATTTAAATTATGTATGATTACATGTAGTGAGTTTTGAAATTATGGATTTATATCCATTTGAATGTGGTTAAAATTCCTGAAATGTTGATGACGGTAGTATGATAAACAAAAGAAAATAGAACGGTTTTGACATACCCCAAAATCAAAAATTGTATATAAGTTGCAAATATTTCATTTCAGCCTGTGGTGCCTCGCCTTAAAGGAACAGTTGACTGTTTTGTTTCATATACTGTGGAGTCATGTTATATTTAATCATAAGGCCAGAAGAAGTGTGGTATTGTCTGATATACCAAAACTTTCAGCCAATCAGTATCCAGGACTCAAACTGCCCGGTTAATAATTCCTTGTAGGTAGACCATATGTTCTGAAGGGGTACATTACCTACTAGGGGAAGGCACTCCACACAGTCCACACACTCAATTCCACAGGCTGCCTTTTTACAGACCACATCGTCTAATTGTACTGTACTGTACACACCTAGATACTAGGTCCAAACCCATGAACTCAGGTCCCTTGACTTTCCACATTTTTTAACGTTACAGACTTTTTCTAAAATGGATTAAATAGTTTTTTTCCCCTCATCAATCTACACACAATACCCCATAATGACAAAGCAAAAACAGGTTTTTAGAAATCTTTGCAAATGTATTAAAAATAAAAAACTGAAATATTCTATTAACATAAGTATTCAGACCCTTTACTCTGTACTTTGTTGAAGCCCCTCTGGCAGCGATTAAAGCCTCAAGACTTCTTGGGTATGAAGCTACAAGCTTGGCACACCTGTATTTGGGTAGTTTCTCCCATTCTTCTCTACAGATCCTCTCAAGCTCTGTCAGGTTGGATGGGGAGCGTCACTGTACAGCTATTTTCAGGTCTCTCCAGAGATGTTCGATCGGATTCAAGTCAGGGCTTTGGCTGGGCCACTCAAGGACATTCAGAGTCTTGTCCCGAAGCCACTCCTGCGCTGTCTTGGCTGTGTGCTTAGGGTTGTTGTCCTGTTGGAAGGTGAACCATCGCCCCAGTCTGAGGTCCTGAGCGCTCTGGAGCAGGTTTTCATTGAGGATCTCTCTGTACTTTGTTCCGTTCATCTTTGCCTTGATCCTGACTAATCTCCCAGTCCCTGCCGCTGAATTTGCTTCATCAGACCAGAGAATCTTGTTTCTCATGGTCTGAAATTCTTTAGGTGACTTTTGGCAAACTCCAAGCCGGCGTCCCTCCCTGACCAAGGCCCTTCTCCCCTGATTTCTCAGTTTGGCCGGGCGGCCAATTCTAGGATGAGTCTTGGTGGTTCCAAACGTCTCCCATTTAAGAATGATGGAGGCCACTGTGTTCTTGGTGACCTTCAACACTGCAGAATTTTTTTGGTACCCTTCCCCAGATCTGTGCCTCGACACAATCCTGTCTCGGAGCTCTACGGACAATTCCTTTTGACCTCATGGCTTGGTTTTTGCTCTGACATGCACTGTCAACTGTGGGCCCTTAAGTAGACAGGTGTGTGCCTTTCCAAATCATGTCCAATCGATTGAATTTACCACAGGTGGACTCCAATCAAGTTGTAGAAACATCTCAAGGATGATCAATGGAAACAGGATGCACCTGAGCTCAATTTTGAGTCTCATTGCAAAGGGTCTGAATACTTATGTAAATAAGGTATTTCTGTTTTGTGTGTAGATCGCTGAGGGGGGAAAAAAATGTTATCAATTTTAGAGTAAGGCTGTAACGGAACAAAATGTGGAAAAAATCAAGGCGTCTGAAAACTTTCCGAAGGCAATGTACACTGGGAGAACTGTCTCAATGCTGCACTGCATACTGGGAAACCTGTCAACAACGATACACTGTACACTGGGAGAACTGTCAACAATGATGTACTGTGCACTGGGAGAACTGTCAACAATGATGTACTGTACACTGGGAGAACTGTCAACAACGATACACTGTACACTGGGAAACCTGTCAACAATGATACACTGTACACTGGGAAACCTGTCAACAATGCTGCACTGCATACTGGGAGAACTGTCAACAATGAGGCACTGTACACTGGGAAACCTGTCAACAACGATACACTGCATACTGGGAGAACTGTCAACAATGAGGCACTGTACACTGGGAGAACTGTCTCAATGCTGCACTGCATACTGGGAGAACTGTCAACAATGATGCAATGTACACTGGGAGAACTGTCTCAATGATACACTTGAAATACAGACTAACATACATTCAACATGTTTAACGGAATGGGCTTAGATTTGTCAGATCATTTATGAAAGACATTGAATTTACGTAGTTGGAGATCCTTATTTCACCATATAAATCTTTCAGTTGCATCCTATTTGTCATTTCATTTCATTTTCATGGACTCTCTGTATAAAGCATGATAAGTTCATAGAATCTGTACAAGCACTCTATGTCACACTATGATGTGGAATTGACGTACCTGTAGTATGAGCAGCACTAGGAAGTATGCATTAGCAGCTCTCTGGAACTGCTCGAACAGATTGATGGGCAGGAAGGTGAAGACATTGTACTTGCAGGTTTTGATGCGATTGTCCTTTTTGGGGTGGGGGGGTGGGGGGTGGGGGGGTGGGGGGGGGGGGGGGGGGGGGGGGGGGGGCGCAAATGTAGAATGGTTAATATCATCTACATCATGACAGTGTCATTGATACACTGTGATAACATGTGCTTTGTGTCTCACTTACAGCATATGGGAACTTTTCATTGTAGTCCCTGTCATTGGCTCTCACGTGTCGCTCTTCCTCTAGATGAAAACAGTATAGAGTATATGACAATGACAACCACAGTATATTAGCCAATTGTAAGACTCGACTTAGAATGTTTACATATTTTTTTGTTATACATTGAATTATAAAATGTTGAGAATTGACACGGAAGTCTGTAAGGCTAACAATATATAACCACTAATTGTATCCAAGACAGTACACACCGTTTCTTCCCACCAAGCATAACCCCTTTAGGCACCACCCTCACCCTCACCACCACCCTCACCACCACCACCAACAACTCCACCACCAACAACAACTCCACCACCACCAACTCCAACTCCACCACCCTCACCACTACCACCACCAACAACTCCACCACCACCCCCACCCTCACCACCACCAACTCCACCACCAACAACAACAACAACTCCACCACCAACAACAACAACAACTCCACCACCAACAACTCCACCACCACCCCCACCCTCACCACCACCACCACCAACTCCACCACCAACAACAACAACAACAACTCCACCACCACCAACTCCACCACCACCAACAACAACTCCACCACCACCAACTCCACCACCAACAACAACTCCACCACCAACAACAACTCCACCACCAACTACAACTCCACCACCAACAACAACTCCACCACCAACAACAACAACAACTCCACCACCAACTACAACTCCACCACCAACAACAACTCCACCACCAACAACAACTCCACCACCAACAACAACTCCACCACCAACAACAACTCCACCACCAACAACAACTCCACCACCAACTACAACTCCACCACCAACAACAACTCCACCACCACCAACAACTCCACCACCAACTCCACCACCAACTACAACTCCACCATCAACAACAACTCCACCACCAACAACAACTCCACCACCAACAACAACTCCACCACCAACAACAACTCCACCACCAACTACAACTCCAACAACAACTCCACCACCAACTACAACTCCACCACCAACTACAACTCCACCACCAACAACAACTCCACCACCAACAACAACTCCACCAACAACAACAACAACAACTCCACCACCAACAACAACTCCACCAACAACAACAACAACAACTCCACCACCAACTACAACTCCACCACCAACTACAACTCCACCACCAACAACAACTCCACCACCAACAACAACTCCACCAACAACAACAACAACAACTCCACCACCAACTACAACTCCACCACCAACAACAACTCCACCACCAACAACAACTCCACCACCAACAACAACTCCACCAACAACAACAACAACAACTCCACCACCAACAACAACTCCACCACCAACTACAACTCCACCACCAACAACAACTCCACCACCAACTACAACTCCACCACCAACAACAACAACAACTCCACCACCAACTACAACTCCACCACCAACTACAACTCCACCACCAACTACAACTCCACCACCAACTACAACTCCACCAACAACTCCACCACCAACTACAACTCCACCACCAACTACAACTCCACCACCAACAACAACTCCACCACCAACAACAACTCCACCACCAACAACAACTCCACCACCAACTACAACTCCACCACCAACAACAACTCCACCACCAACTACAACTCCACCACCAACTACAACTCCACCACCAACTACAACTCCACCACCAACACCACCAGCACCAACACCCAGCAGACAGCTTTACCTTGTCCAGCACCTTTACCACGTGAGCTCCAGCATCCCTTCCATGGCATTAACATCCACAACCATTTCTCCGCCATTTCTTTTCCCCGCTGTCATTCTTTGTAGGAACAAGGTCAGAAAATATTCATTGTGAATAGGCCGACATTAACTCCAGATGTTCACTTTACAATGTCCCTGTTAAACACAGTAGATCCCGTTCTCATCCAGACGAACCGGGGACCTTCTGCCCAATACACTGACGCACACCACCCGTTTTAAGAAAAATACGTTTTAGTATCCACCACAGGTATATGAGGTAATGTAGGTCATTTGTCCCACTGATACCTTCCCGGGTAGGCATGTGGAACCTGTCTCCACTTGCCCTCTTTAGTGAAACGGAGTCTTTCATCTAACAGACACAGCCCTGGAATGTACTGTACCTCAGGGCTGAGAAATTGACAGTCGACTGCAGAGGAACAAATTAATTTACACTGTAGCAAATGATGCCTCATTTCGGTTCATTAAATACCCTTAATAATCTACCTAACAACTCATAAAGAGAGGACACAAAAAAACAAAAAAAAACACAGATCCGGGTGGGCAGTACACTCGCACAGACAAAATCCACAATCGCCCTTTAACGGGTTAAATCTGCAGTTCAGACAACAACAACACGCCGTCACCCTTTCACTGTTTTAGTGATGGAGTTGGAGGAAACAATGCCAATCCATGATATCAACAGTATAGTTTGAACCATGTTTAATGGGGCTGTACAGTGTTTGTTTACAATTACAATGTCGAATCAAATCAAATTGTATTTGTCACATACACATGGTTAGCAGATGTTAATGCGAGTGTAGCGAAATGCTTTTGCTTCTAGTTCCGACAATGTTAACCAGCAATGGAGTTTTAAAAAAAAAATATATATATATTTTGGGTTTCGATGGTTGAACAAAAACCATGAGGTATTTATACGTTCCATTCTTCCAGAATCAATATATATTATTAATTAAAAAGTCTAAGAATGGATGTAGCGATCGTAGATTACCCCATTTAAACAAAGTGTGTTTACATCCCGACCACAACAATGCCACTAAATAGATGCCTGACTTTACAGCTTAGGTTCACATCAACCATTTCAGAGCTGAATGCAGAACTCAAACCTTCAAAACGGTGTTTGAAGAGAAAAGGGTGAATCATTCCGAAATGTTACAGAATGGCTCACTTCAGAGAATAAGAGCACACACACACACACACACACACACACACACACACACACACACACACACACACACACACACACACACACACACACACACACACACACACACACACACACACACACACACACACACACACACACACACAGTGTAACCAGAGAGGCCCACTCATTCAACACCTAGACATCCTCATAGTATCTGTTGCTGTGAAGATTAATAATTCAGGATTCTCTGTTGATGATTTGACCTGAAGCCTCTGCTCTGTTTACCCATTTAGTTACAGACCTTTGTTCAAATAATTTTTTGGAATCATTTAAGATACTTTAGCTGGGCTACCCAAAATTGCCCCCCAAATAACATTTGAACCCAGGTCATTTGGTTAATGTACCGTTACAACATTGGCTGGCAAGCTGCAACTGATTAAAGTATTATTCAGAGGAAAAACTATACAAACGGTGTGAAACCAACCATCAATATGGATCCATTCACATTTTCATTAAAGACAATTCCGTTCTCAGGTTTGAAACGATCCCATCGTGTCTTGCATGGTCAGTAACATGGCCCCTTTGTCATACATGTTGTTCTATGGTACTATTATATCAGACCCCATGAAGGTGTAAGACGTAGCCTCCTCATCGCGCCTTTCACGCACATCCGACACTGGGGATTTACTATCATAAATTACCCATAATCCTAACATTATCCGAGACTTAATGGTTTTCCAGGGATTCCTCCAAGCCTATTTGCATCCCGTTAATCAATATAGTGAGTGCCAACGGACCAGTAACACTGTAAACCAATTAGGATCGTCTAGCCATCCATCGTGTTGATGCCCATCTATGATCATGTTCTCTATAATAACCAATGCTTTATATATACACTAGATGACTGATAGGGGGCGCTGTGTTGAAGCCACCGTGGACTCCATCTTGGAACTCCCCCCAATCGGTTTAAAAAGAAAATATTTTGTAAGCTATAGAAATGCATTTATTAATGTCAACATTCGTTTTTTTGTCACATGTATTCTATTACAGACAACTTCATGTATAAGTTTAAATTATAATTATGTGAGCTAAACATACAAATGAAACACGAAAAAACATATATTTTTTAAATTCCTCAAAGTATCTTTTTTTTTTTTAGATTACTAATGTTATTGTCCCCACTACAACAAAAAAAGACTAAATACATGTCATTTTGTCCTTGAAACATGTAATTGAAATACGGTAGAATTCCATTATTTCCTGTGAAGGACTGCTCCTACTGGGGAATGCCAATATGGCCGACCGGTGGCTTCAAAGCCTCTCAATGGCCAATACATAAACATCAGCAATCCAGGGTTTATATACATTGTTGGTTATAACACAGAGAACGTCAAACAGCAGCGGAATTTTATACCACTACATAGATAGGCTATATAATACCTGTATAATATATAGGTTTAGATAGGCTATTTAATACCTGCAGGTTCCACCTTCATCCCCCTGCTTAGTCTTCTCCAAATTGAACCAGGAAATAGTTGAGTTCCAATGTCCAACCAGTTTGGAGGATAAATCCAGGTAGAGAATTGTGAATACATGAGCACATTGTGTTGGGGTGAGATGGCTCTGGGTGGGTGAGTAGGGAAGCGATGATCCGTGGGCTGCACAAGGTCACAGAACACTAACTCCGCGTCACAGGCAGATACTCATTACAAGGTAACACACACACACACACACACACACACCAACTCAAAAGAGGGCATATTGCTTCACTTTATCTCCCTTGACCAGAACACTGTATCATAAAATACATTCACACATATCACTGACTGTCTCCTGTTTCTCAAAGACTGAGCCTACATCCTAAATGGCACCCTATTCTCTATATAGTGCACTACTTTAGACCAGAGCCTTATATGGGTACTGTTCAAAATAGTGCACTACTTTAGACCAGAGCCCTATAGAACCCTATTCCCTATATAGTGCACTACTTTAGACCAGAGCCTTATATGGGTACTGTTCAAAATAGTGCACTATAAATAAGGAATACGGCACCATTTGGGATGCCTCCTGAATAAATATATGAAGCTGTTTCTGAGCTTTATCTCTTTTCTACACAAGAAACAATGGAACTAGACAAGAGATAATGGAACTAGACAAGAGATAATGGAACTAGACAAGAGACAATGGAACTAGACAAGAGATAATGGAACTAGACAAGAGAGACAATGGAACTAGACACAAGAGATAATGGAACTAGACACAAGAGACAATGGAACTAGACAAGAGACAATGGAACTAGACAAGAGACAATGGAACTAGACAAGAGACAATGGAACTAGACAAGAGATAATGGAACTAGACAAGAGATAATGGAACTAGACAAGAGACAATGGAACTAGACAAGAGACAATGGAACTAGACAAGAGACAATAGAACTAGACAAGAGATAATGGAACTAGACAAGAGATAATGGAACTAGACAAGAGATAATGGAACTTGACAAGAGACAATGGAACTAGACAAGAGACAATGGAACTAGACAAAAGAGGTAATGGAACGAGACACAATAGATAATGGAACTAGACACAAGAGATAATGGAACTAGACACAATAGATAATGCAATTAGACATGAGAGGTAATGGAACTAGACAAGAGATAATGCAACTAGACAAGAGATAATTCAACTAGACACAAGAGATAATGTAACTAGACATGAGAGATAATGGAACTAGACACAATAGATAATGGAACTAGACACAAGAGATAATGGAACTGGACACAAGAGATAAAGGAACTAGACACAAGATAATGGAACTAGACACAAGAGATAATGGAATTAGACATTAGAGATAATGGAACTCGACAAGAGATAATGGAACTAGACAAGAGATAATGGAACTAGACAAGAGATAATGGAACTAGACAAGAGACAATGGAACTAGACAAGAGATAATGGAACTAGACAAGAGATAATGGAACTAGACAAGAGATAATGGAACTTGACAAGAGACAATGGAACTAGACAAGAGACAATGGAACTAGACAAAAGAGGTAATGGAACGAGACACAATAGATAATGGAACTAGACACAAGAGATAATGGAACTAGACACAATAGATAATGCAATTAGACATGAGAGGTAATGGAACTAGACAAGAGATAATGCAACTAGACAATAGATAATTCAACTAGACACAAGAGATAATGTAACTAGACATGAGAGATAATGGAACTAGACACAATAGATAATGGAACTAGACACAAGAGATAATGGAACTGGACACAAGAGATAAAGGAACTAGACACAAGATAATGGAACTAGACACAAGAGATAATGGAATTAGACATTAGAGATAATGGAACTCGACAAGAGATAATGGAACGAGACAAGAGATAATGCAAGTAGACAAAAGAGATAATGGAACTAGACAAAAGATATAACGGAACTAGACAAAAGAGATAATGGAACTAGACACAATAGATAATGGAACTAGACACAAGAGATAATGGAACTGGACACAAGAGATAAAGGAACTAGACACAAGATAATGGAACTAGACACAAGATAATGGAACAAGACACAATAAATAATGGAACTAGATACAAGATAATGGACCTAGACACAAGAGATAATGGAACTAGACACAAGAGATAATGGAACTAGACACAAGAGATAATGGAACTAGACCGCCTCCCAATGTATTAGCGGTATTAGCGTCACTAATCTATCCAAAAGGAATGTTTACTGTGTGATACCTAATGAAATCCTGTTCAGGGATATTGGTCCTTTGCGATAACTGTATTTTCTAACACAATAAAGATGTGTAAAAATAAAGAGTAACAGAAACATGCAGGTGTTCTTACCGATGTAGATACCTCTGTTAGAACATGATGCCATTGTGTAAGGGGACCTCCCGCTGTAGCCAAGGGTTGTCCTGGAAAACATGGAGCAAAGGTCTTCATTACCCCCTGTATGGTCCTGTTCCACCCCCTGTATGGTCCTGTTCCACCCCACAACCCCCTGTATGGTCCTGTTCCACCCCACAACCCCCTGTATGGTCCTGTTCCACCCCCTGTATGGTCCTGGTCCACCCCACAGCCCCCTCTATGGTCCTGGTCCACCCCACAGCCCCCTGTATGGTCCTGTTCCACCCCACAACCCCCTGTATGGTCCTGGTCCACCCCACCGCCCCCTGTATGGTCCTGTTCCACCCCACAGCCCCCTGTATGGTCCTGTTCCACCCCCTGTATGGTCCTGTTCCACCCCACAACCCCCTGTATGGTCCTGTTCCACCCCACAACCCCCTGTATGGTCCTGTTCCACCCCCTGTAGGGTCCTGTTCCACCCCACAACCCCCTGTATGGTCCTGTTCCACCCCACAACCCCCTGTATGGTCCTGTTCCACCCCACAACCCCCTGTATGGTCCTGTTCCACCCCCTGTATGGTCCTGTTCCACCCCACAGCCACATGTATGGTCCTGTTCCACCCCACAGCCCCCTGTATGGTCCTGTTCCACCCTAAAGCCCCCTGTATGGTCTTGTCCACCCCCTGTATGGTCCTGTTCCACCCCACAGCCCCCTGTATGGTCCTGTTCCACCCCACAACCCCCTGTATGGTCCTGTTCCACCCCCTGTAGGGACCTGTTCCACCCCACAACCCCCTGTATGGTCCTGTTCCACCCCACAATCCCCTGTATGGTCCTGTTCCACCCCCTGTATGGTCCTGTTCCACCCCCTGTATGGTCCTGTTCCACCCCACAACCCCCTGTATGGTCCTGTTCCACCCCACAACCCCCTGTATGGTCCTGTTCCACCCCACAACCCCCTGTATGGTCCTGTTCCACCCCACAACCCCCTGTATGGTCCTGTTCCACCCCACAACCCCCTGTATGGTCCTGTTCCACCCCCTGTAGGGACCTGTTCCACCCCACAACCCCCTGTATGGTCCTGTTCCACCCCACAACCCCCTGTATGGTCCTGTTCCACCCCACAACCCCCTGTATGGTCCTGTTCCACCCCACAACCCCCTGTATGGTCCTGTTCCACCCCACAACCCCCTGTATGGTCCTGTTCCACCCCACAGACCCCTGTATGGTCCTGTTCCACCCCACAACCCCCTGTATGGTCCTGTTCCACCCCCTGTATGGTCCTGTTCCACCCCACAGCCACATGTATGGTCCTGTTCCACCCCACAGCCCCCTGTATGGTCCTGTTCCACCCTAAAGCCCCCTGTATGGTCTTGTCCACCCCCTGTATGGTCCTGTTCCACCCCACAGCCCCCTGTATGGTCCTGTTCCACCCTAAAGCCCCCTTATTGTCCTGTTCCACCCCCTGTATGGTCCTTTTCCACCCCACAACCCCCTGTATGGTCCTGGTCCACCCCACAGCCCCCTGTATGGTCCTGTTCCACCCCACAGCCCCCTGTATGGTCCTGTTCCATCCCCTGTATGATCCTGTTCCACCCCACAACCCCCTGTATGGTCCTGTTCCACCCCACAACCCCCTGTATGGCCCTGTTCCACCCCAAAACCCCCTGTATGGTCCTGTTCCACCCCCTGTATGGTCCTGGTCCACCCCCTGTATGGTCCTGTTCCACCCCACAGCCCCCTGTATGGTCCTGTTCCACCCCCTGTATGGTCCTGTTCCACCCCCTGTATGATCCTGTTCCACCCCACAGCCCCCTGTATGGTCCTGTTCCACCCCCTGTATGGTCCTGTTCCACCCCCTGTATGATCCTGTTCCACCCCACAACCCCCTGTAGGGTCCTGTTCCACCCCACAACCCCCTGTATGGTCCTGTTCCACCCCACAACCCCCTGTATGGTCCTGTTCCACCCCACAGACCCCTGTATGGTCCTGTTCCACCCCACAACCCCCTGTATGGTCCTGTTCCACCCCCTGTATGGTCCTGTTCCACCCCACAGCCACATGTATGGTCCTGTTCCACCCCACAGCCCCCTGTATGGTCCTGTTCCACCCTAAAGCCCCCTGTATGGTCTTGTCCACCCCCTGTATGGTCCTGTTCCACCCCACAGCCCCCTGTATGGTCCTGTTCCACCCCACAACCCCCTGTATGGTCCTGTTCCACCCCCTGTAGGGACCTGTTCCACCCCACAACCCCCTGTATGGTCCTGTTCCACCCCACAACCCCCTGTATGGTCCTGTTCCACCCCACAACCCCCTGTATGGTCCTGTTCCACCCCCTGTATGGTCCTGTTCCACCCCACAGCCACATGTATGGTCCTGTTCCACCCCACAGCCCCCTGTATGGTCCTGTTCCACCCTAAAGCCCCCTGTATGGTCTTGTCCACCCCCTGTATGGTCCTGTTCCACCCCACAGCCCCCTGTATGGTCCTGTTCCACCCCACAGCCCCCTTATTGTCCTGTTCCACCCCCTGTATGGTCCTTTTCCACCCCACAGCCCCCTGTATGGTCCTGGTCCACCCCACAGCCCCCTGTATGGTACTGTTCCACCCCACAGCCCCCTGTATGGTCCTGGTCCACCCCACAGCCCCCTGTATGGTCCTGTTCCACCCCACGGCCCCCTGTATGGTCCTGTTCCACCCCCTGTATGGTCCTGTTCCACCCCCTGTATGATCCTGTTCCACCCCACAACCCCCTGTATGGTCCTGTTCCACCCCACAACCCCCTGTATGGTCCTGTTCCACCCCACAACCCCCTGTATGTTCCTGTTCCACCCCCTGTATGGTCCTGGTCCACCCCACAGCCCCCTGTATGGTCCTGTTCCACCCCCTGTATGGTCCTGTTCCACCCCCTGTATGATCCTGTTCCACCCCACAACCCCCTTTAGGGTCCTGTTCCACCCCACAACCCCCTGTATGGTCCTGTTCAACCCCACAACCCCCTGTATGGTCCTGTTCCACCCCACAGACCCCTGTATGGTCCTGTTCCACCCCACAACCCCCTGTATGGTCCTGTTCCACCCCACAGCCCCCTGTATGGTCCTGTTCCACCCCCTGTATGGTCCTGTTCCACCCCACAGACCCCTGTATGGTCCTGTTCCACCCCACAACCCCCTGTAGGGTCCTGTTCCACCCCCCAACCCCCTGTATGGTCCTGTTCCACCCCACAACCCCCTGTATGGTCCTGTTCCACCCCACAGACCCCTGTATGGTCCTGTTCCACCCCACAACCCCCTGTATGGTCCTGTTCCACCCCCTGTATGGTCCTGTTCCACCCCACAGCCACATGTATGGTCCTGTTCCACCCCACAGCCCCCTGTATGGTCCTGTTCCACCCTAAAGCCCCCTGTATGGTCTTGTCCACCCCCTGTATGGTCCTGTTCCACCCCACAGCCCCCTGTATGGTCCTGTTCCACCCCACAACCCCCTGTATGGTCCTGTTCCACCCCCTGTAGGGACCTGTTCCACCCCACAACCCCCTGTATGGTCCTGTTCCACCCCACAACCCCCTGTATGGTCCTGTTCCACCCCACAACCCCCTGTATGGTCCTGTTCCACCCCCTGTATGGTCCTGTTCCACCCCACAGCCACATGTATGGTCCTGTTCCACCCCACAGCCCCCTGTATGGTCCTGTTCCACCCTAAAGCCCCCTGTATGGTCTTGTCCACCCCCTGTATGGTCCTGTTCCACCCCACAGCCCCCTGTATGGTCCTGTTCCACCCCACAGCCCCCTTATTGTCCTGTTCCACCCCCTGTATGGTCCTTTTCCACCCCACAGCCCCCTGTATGGTCCTGGTCCACCCCACAGCCCCCTGTATGGTACTGTTCCACCCCACAGCCCCCTGTATGGTCCTGGTCCACCCCACAGCCCCCTGTATGGTCCTGTTCCACCCCACGGCCCCCTGTATGGTCCTGTTCCACCCCCTGTATGGTCCTGTTCCACCCCCTGTATGATCCTGTTCCACCCCACAACCCCCTGTATGGTCCTGTTCCACCCCCCAACCCCCTGTATGGTCCTGTTCCACCCCACAACCCCCTGTATGGTCCTGTTCCACCCCCTGTATGGTCCTGGTCCACCCCACAGCCCCCTGTATGGTCCTGTTCCACCCCCTGTATGGTCCTGTTCCACCCCCTGTATGATCCTGTTCCACCCCACAGCCCCCTGTATGGTCCTGTTCCACCCCCTGTATGGTCCTGTTCCACCCCCTGTATGATCCTGTTCCACCCCACAACCCCCTTTAGGGTCCTGTTCCACCCCACAACCCCCTGTATGGTCCTGTTCCACCCCACAACCCCCTGTATGGTCCTGTTCCACCCCACAGCCCCCTGTATGGTCCTGTTCCACCCCCTGTATGGTCCTGTTCCACCCCACAGACCCCTGTATGGTCCTGTTCCACCCCACAACCCCCTGTATGGTCCTGTTCCACCCCACAACCCCCTGTATGGTCCTGTTCCACCCCACAGACCCCTGTATGGTCCTGTTCCACCCCACAACCCCCTGTATGGTCCTGTTCCACCCCACAGCCCCCTGTATGGTCCTGTTCCACCCCACAGACCCCTGTATGGTCCTGTTCCACCCCACAGCCCCCTGTATGGTCCTGTTCCACACCCCCTGTATGGTCCTGTTCCACCCCACAGCCACATGTATGGTCCTGTTCCACCCCACAGCCCCCTGTATGGTCCTGTTCCACCCTAAAGCCCCCTGTATGGTCTTGTCCACCCCCTGTATGGTCCTGTTCCACCCCACAGCCCCCTGTATGGTCCTGTTCCACCCCACAGCCCCCTGTATGGTCCTGTTCCACCCCACAGCCCCCTTATTGTCCTGTTCCACCCCCTGTATGGTCCTGTTCCACCCCAAAACCCCCTGTATGGTCCTGGTCCACCCCCTGTATGGTCCTGTTCCACCCCACAACCCCCTGTATGGTCCTGTTCCACCCCACAACCCCCTGTATGGTCCTGGTCCACCCCCTGTATGGTCCTGTTCCACCCCACAACCCCCTGTATGGTCCTGTTCCACCCCACAACCCCCTGTATGGTCCTGTTCCACCCCACAACCCCCTGTATGGTCCTGTTCCACCCTACAGCCCCCTGTATGGTCCTGTTCTACCCCACAGCCCCCTGTATGGTCCTGTTCCACCCCACAGCCCCCTGTATGGTCCTGTTCCACCCCACAACCCCCTGTATGGTCCTGTTCCACCCCCTGTATGGTCCTGTTCCACCCCACAACCCCCTGTATGGTCCTGTTCCACCCCCTGTATGGTCCTGTTCCACCCCACAGCCCCCTGTATGGTCCTGTTCCACCCCACAACCCCCTGTATGGTCCTGTTCCACCCCCTGTATGGTCCTGTTCCACCCCACAACCCCCTGTATGGTCCTGTTCCACCCCCTGTATGGTCCTGTTCCACCCCACAGCCCCCTGTATGGTCCTGTTCCACCCCACAGCCCCCTGTATGGTCCTGTTCCACCCCACAACCCCCTGTATGGTCCTGTTCCACCCCCTGTATGGTCCTGTTCCACCCCACAGCCGCCTGTATGGTCTTGTTCCACCCCCTGTATGGTCCTGTTCCACCCCACAGCCCCCTGTATGGTCCTGTTCCACCCCACAGCCCCCTGTATGGTCCTGGTCCACCCCACAGCCCCCTGTATGGTCCTTTTCCACCCCACAGCCCCCTGTATGGTCCTGGTCCACCCCACAGCCCCCTGTATGGTCCTGTTCCACCCCCTGTATGGTCCTGGTCCACCCCACAGCCCCCTTATTGTCCTGTTCCACCCCCTGTATGGTCATGTTCCACCCCACAGCCCCCTTATTGTCCTGTTCCACCCCCTGTATGGTCCTGTTCCACCCCACAGCCCCCTTATTGTCTTGTTCCACCCCCTGTATGGTCCTGTTCCACCCCACAGCCCCCTTATTGTCCTGTTCCACCCCACAGCCCCCTGTATGGTCCTTTTCCACCCCACATCCCCCTGTATGGTCCTGTTCCACCCCACAGCCCCCTGTATGGTCCTGGTCCACCCCACAGCCCCCTGTATGGTCCTGTTCCACCCCACAGCCCCCTGTATGGTCCTGGTCCACCCCACAGCCCCCTGTATGGCCCTGTTCCACCCCACAGCCCCCTGTATGGTCCTGGTCCACCCCACAGCCCCCTGTATGATCCTGTTCCACCCCAAAACCCCCTGTATGGTCCTGTTCCACCCCCTGTATGGTCCTGTTCCACCCCACAGCCCCCTATATGGTCCTGTTACACCCCACAACCCCCTGTATGATCCTGTTCCACCCCACAACCCCCTGTATGGTCCTGTTCCACCCCACAACCCCCTGTATGGTCCTGGTCCACCCCACAACCCCCTGTATGGTCCTGGTCCACCCCACAGCCCCCTGTATGGTCCTGTTCCACCCCACAGCCCCTGTATGGTCTTGTTCCACCCCCTGTATGGTCCTGTTCCACCCCACAGCCCCCTGTATGGTCCTGTTCCACCCCCTGTATGGTCCTGTTCCACCCCCTGTATGGTCCTGTTCCAACCCACAACCCCCTGTATGGTCCTGTTCCACCCCACAGCCTCCTTATTGTCTTGTTCCACCCAATGTATGGTCCTGTTCCACCCCACAGCCCCCTGTATGGTCCTGTTCCACCACACAGCCCCCTGTATGGTCTTGTTCCACCCCCTGTATGGTCCTGTTCCACCCCACAGCCCCCTGTATGGTCCTGTTCCACCCCCTGTATGGTCCTGTTCCAACCCACAACCCCCTGTATGGTCCTGTTCCACCCCACAGCCCCCTTATTGTCCTGTTCCACCCCCTGTATGGTCCTTTTCCACCCCACAGCCCCCTGTATGGTCCTGGTCCACCCCACAGCCCCCTGTATGGTCCTGATTCACCCCCTGTATGGTCCTGTTCCACCCCACAGCCCCCTGTATGGTCCTGTTCCACCCCCTGTATGGTCCTGTTCCACCCCACAGCCCCCTGTATGGTCCTGGTCCACCCCACAACCCCCTGTAAGGTCCTGTTCCACCCCACAGCCCCCTGTATGGTCCTGTTCCACCCCACAGCCCCCTGTATGGTCCTGTTCCACCCCACAACCCCCTGTATGGTCTTGTTCCACCCCCTGTATGGTCCTGTTCCACCCCACAGCCCCCTGTATGGTCCTGTTCCACCCCACAGCCCCTGTATGGTCTTGTTCCACCCCACAGCCCCTGTATGGTCTTGTTCCACCCCCTGTATGGTCCTGTTCCACGCCACAGCCCCCTGTATGGTCCTGTTCCACCCCACAGCCCCTGTATGGTCTTGTTCCACCCCCTGTATGGTCCTGTTCCACCCCACAGCCCCCTGTATGGTCCTGTTCCACCCCCTGTATGGTCCTGTTCCAACCCACAACCCCCTGTATGGTCCTGTTCCACCCCACAGCCCCCTTATTGTCCTGTTCCACCCCCTGTATGGTCCTGGTCCACCCCACAGCCCCCTGTATGGTCCTGTTCCACCCCACAGCCCCCTGTATTGTCCTGGTCCACCCCACAGCCCCCTGTATGGTCATGTTCCACCCCACAGCCCCCTGTATGGTCCTGTTCCACCCCACAGCCCCCTGTATGGTCCTGTTCCACCCCACAGCCCCCTGTATGGTCCTGTTCCACCCCCTGTATGATCCTGTTCCACCCCAAAACCTCCTGTATGGTCCTGGTCCACCCCCTGTATGGTCCTGTTCCACCTCACAACCCCCTGTATGGTCCTGGTCCACCCCACAACCCCCTTATTGTCCTGTTCCACCCCCTGTATGGTCCTGTTCCACCCCACAGCCCCCTGTATGGTCCTGTTCCACCCCACAGCCCCCTGTATGGTCCTGGTCCACCCCCTGTATGGTCCTGTTCCACCCCACAGCCCCCTGTATGGTCCTGGTCCACCCCACAGCCCCCTTATTGTCCTGTTCCACCCCCTGTATGGTCCTGTTCCACCCCACAGCCCCCTGTATGGTCCTGGTCCACCCCCTGTATGGTCCTGTTCCACCCCACAGCCCCCTGTATGGTCCTGGTCCACCCCCTGTATGGTCCTGGTCCACCCCACAGCCCCCTGTATGGTCCTGTTCCACCCCACAGCCCCTGTATGGTATGGTCCTGGTCCACCCCCTGTATGGTCCTGTTCCACCCCACAGCCCCCTGTATGGTCCTGTTCCACCCCACAGCCCCTGTATGGTCCTGTTCAACCCCCTGTATGGTCCTGTTCCACCCCCTGTATGGTCTTGTTCCACCCCACAACCCCCTGTATGGTCCTGGTCCACCCCCTGTATGGTCCTGTTCCACCCCACAGCCCCTGTATGGTCCTGTTCAACCCCCTGTATGGTCCTGTTCCACCCCCTGTATGGTCCTGTTCCACCCCACAACCCCCTGTATGGTCCTGTTCCACCCCTTGTATGGTCCTGTTCCACCCCACAGCCCCCTGTATGGTCCTGGTCCACCCCCTGTATGGTCCTGTTCCACCCCAAAAACCCCTGTATGGTCCTGGTCCACCCCCTGTATGGTCCTGTTCCACCCCACAACCCCCTGTATGGTCCTGGTCCACCCCACAACCCCCTGTATGGTCCTGTTCCACCCCACAACCCCCTGTATGGTCCTGGTCCACCCCCTGTATGGTCCTGTTCCACCCCACAACCCCCTGTATGGTCCTGGTCCACCCCCTGTATGGTCCTGTTCCACCCCACAACCCCCTGTATGGTCCTGGTCCACCCCACAGCCCCCTGTATGAACCTGGTCCACCCCACAACCCCCTGTATGGTCCTGGTCCACCCCACAACCCCCTGTATGGTCCTGTTCCACCCCACAGCCCCCTGTATGGTCCTGGTCCACCCCCTGTATGGTCCTGTTCCACCCTACAACCCCCTGTATGGTCCTGGTCCACCCCCTGTATGGTCCTGTTCTACCCCACAACCCCCTGTATGGTCCTGGTCCACCCCACAACCCCCTGTATGGTCCTGGTCCACCCCACAACCCCCTGTATGGTCCTGTTCCACCCTACAACCCCCTGTATGGTCCTGGTCCACCCCCTGTATGGTCCTGTTCCACCCTACAACCCCCTGTATGGTCCTGGTCCACCCCCTGTATGGTCCTGGTCCACCCCCTGTATGGTCCTGTTCTACCCCACAACCCCCTGTATGGTCCTGTTCCACCCCACAGCCCCCTGTATGGTCCTGTTCCACCCCACAACCCCCTGTATGGTCCTGGTCCACCCCACAACCCCCTGTATGGTCCTGGTCCACCCCACAACCCCCTGTATGGTCCTGGTCCACCCCACAACCCCCTGTATGGTCCTGGTCCACCCCACAACCCCCTGTATGGTCCTGGTCCACCCCACAACCCCCTGTATGGTCCTGGTCCACCCCACAACCCCCTGTATGGTCCTGGTCCACCCCACAACCCCCTGTATGGTCCTGGTCCACCCCACAACCCCCTGTATGGTCCTGGTCCACCCCACAACCCCCTGTATGGTCCTGGTCCACCCCACAACCCCCTGTATGGTCCTGGTCCACCCCACAACCCCCTGTATGGTCCTGGTCCACCCCACAACCCCCTGTATGGTCCTGGTCCACCCTACAACCCCCTGTATGGTCCTGGTCCACCCCCTGTATGGTCCTGGTCCACCCCCTGTATGGTCCTGGTCCACCCCACAACCCCCTGTATGGTCCTGGTCCACCCCCTGTATGGTCCTGGTCCACCCCCTGTATGGTCCTGGTCCACCCCACAACCCCCTGTATGGTCCTGGTCCACCCCACAGCCCCCTGTATGGTCCTGGTCCACCCCCTGTATGGTCCTGGTCCACCCCCTGTATGGTCCTGGTCCACCCCACAACCCCCTGTATGGTCCTGGTCCACCCCCTGTATGGTCCTGGTCCACCCCCTGTATGGTCCTGGTCCACCCCACAACCCCCTGTATGGTCCTGGTCCACCCCACAGCCCCCTGTATGGTCCTGGTCCACCCCCTGTATGGTCCTGGTCCACCCCCTGTATGGTCCTGGTCCACCCCACGTAAAGCTTATATTTTTATATTCCTGTATCTTCTTTTCTCAATTGACGTACAGTGACCAACCAATCACAGATTAATTACAAAAAATCTTCTTCCTAAGTGACAGAGAACATAATTAATAGTGAGGACAATTTGTCTTGTGAGTCACTACTGTGTCATGCTGAAATCTACACACAGTAAATTACATGTACAGATGTAGGATCTTAATTTGACCCGTATTGTCGCATGCAAAATAATCCTGCCGCAACAAGGTTTTTAAGGTGTAGTCCCTAATGTTGCTTGATCAGTGGTTGAGCTATTAGCTGGCCAAAAGTAGGCTACTTGAAAAGTGCAATACTGACAATATATCCGTGTGTTAGTGCGGATTTTCAGTGAATTTATATAAATCACGAAGCTCATCTGCATTTCCTGCGATGCAGGAAAATTCTCAGCAACAAAAGAGTGTTCAAATTAAGATCCTACATCGGTTTAGGAAGAGGCAATACTCTATTGTTATAGAATTTTACCAATTGGTGAGATAAATACAGAGAATTGGACATTCTTAGTGTAAATAAGAATACAGAGCAGCAAAAGCTGCAGGGGAGGGTCAATCCCTAAGAAAGGCCTGGGCATTGTTACTATACTGCTCACCAGGCAGTTTCCTTCAGAGCTGCTCACTGAAACCTAATAGGCTTCTTGCTTTCTTCAGTACAGTATACAGATCTCTGCTGGGAATACTTCTGAGACACAGGGCTTGGTCTGCTGATGTCAGCACCATGCACAGTAAACAGGTAAAACACAAAATGTAACTGCTAGCTCTTATGTACCATTATGTTTATGTTCCCCTCTCTCCATGATGAACCCATAGAATAACAAACTAGAACTGTTCATTTAGTCATTTAATAGGATCTCTGTGTCGGTCACTTTGCCCCCTCCCCATGATATTATACTGTGATGTAGCCCTCTGAAGGAAAAACAATAACGAAAAAAGTTGTAATTTATATATTTTCCCAAAGTTGAAACGACACCTGATCAATAACTTATGAACATACCATAACCATGTTCAGTGTGTATCACTTAGAAAAATAATACAGTGGAGACCCGATCAAGGTGGCTGAAATGAGCGATGGGCGAAAGGCTTTGAGGATTCCATTCTGCAAATGCTTTTTGCACTTGTTCACGGGTGTAGGCTACAGTTAGTAACTCACTTTGCAAACCGTTATTACAGGAGGCCTACATTCGAGACGTGTATAGTGATGTGTATAGTGATTTGTAACGTTGACTGAGTGATCGTAACATCAGCGACACATTCAGGCGTTCTTAACCATGCATATCTATTCAAATGTCATGGCAGAGTTGAAGGATTTCAACTTGACCATGATCGATACCGTGTATTCACTAATCATGACAATAACTGAATGTAAATTGTAATGCAATTGTTTTTACTCACCGAAAACATCGTCCATTCAGCTGGAGACAGTGTAAATCATCGGTAAGGCGAACGAGGAAAATGTAGGCGCATCTGCAGCTCTGGAGAATCTGTGCGCTTCTCTCACTCGCTCTCTCTCTGCCTGTCACCCTCTCTCTCTCTCTCTCTCTCTCTGCCTGTCACCCTCTCTCTCTCTCTCTCTCTGCCTGTCTCCCTCTCTCTCTCTCTCTCTCTCTGCCTGTCTCTCTCTCTCTCTCTCTCTCTCTCTCTCTCTCTCTCTCTCTCTCTCTCTCTCTCTCTCTCTCTCTCTCTCTCTCTGCCTGTCTCTCTCCCTCTCTCTCTCTCTCTGCCTGTCTCCCTCTCTCTCTCGCTATCTCACTCTACTCAGTACCGCATTCAAGCCTTATGGTATGAAGCAGAACCAATGATCGACTAAAGGATTGTCATTCTCAAATGTGAGAACTTCTCTCACAAACAATAAATAACATAATAACAGTCACGTATTTAAATATAATAACAGTCGTGTATTTAGATATAATACCAGTCGTGTAATTCGATATAATAACAGTCATGTTTTTAGTAGAAGATTAAATAGAATAGAGTCAAATAAAATAGAGCAACATATCAACAAACCTGATTGTAGCCTGATGTGCATAAACACACACACACACACACACACACACACACACACACACACACACACACACACACACACACACACACACACACACACACACACACACACACACAGAACCAATGGTTGTCTTGACAATAATGACATCACGTGGACATCAAAGGTACTACAGTATGGTCACAGGTCACTGTAACTTGTTAGAGGGTTTTATCTGAAGTGAAATGAGTTGAAGATCTGCACATCCCAGATGGTTCTGCATTTTACAATGTAGTAACACACAAGGCTGATGATTAGCTTTCAATCAATACATCAATTAATCAATTCATCATATTGTATTAGTAAAGCCCTTTTTTATCATCAGTTGTCATCGTAGATCGCTTTACAGAAAACAATTATAAAAATTGGGAGTGTTTTGAATGCAGTCTTGAAAAAGTGCAAGTAAATTACCTATTTCATCACAAGGTGCACGATTTTCCCATTGTCCTGGTCCACCCCACAGTCCCCTGTATGGTCCTGTTCCACCCCACAGCCCCCTGTATGGTCCTGGTCCACCCCACAACCCCCTGTATGGTCCTGGTCCACCCCCTGTATGGTCCTGTTCCACCCCACAGCCCCCTGTATGGTCCTGGTCCACCCCACAGCCCCCTGTATGGTCCTGTTCCACCCCCTGTATGGTCCTGTTCCACCCCCTGTATGGTCCTGTTCCACCCCACAGCCCCCTGTATGGTCCTGGTCCACCCCCTGTATGGTCCTGTTCCACCCCACAGCCCCCTGTATGGTCCTGGTCCACCCCCTGTATGGTCCTGTTCCACCCCACAGCCCCCTGTATGGTCCTGGTCCACCCCCTGTATGGTCCTGTTCCACCCCACAACCCCCTGTATGGTCCTGGTCCACCCCCTGTATGGTCCTGTTCCACCCCACAGCCCCCTGTATGGTCCTGGTCCACCCCCTGTATGGTCCTGTTCCACCCCACAGCCCCCTGTATGGTCCTGGTCCACCCCCTGTATGGTCCTGTTCCACCCCACAGCCCCCTGTATGGTCCTGGTCCACCCCCTGTATGGTCCTGTTCCACCCCACAACCCCCTGTATGGCCCTGTTCCACCCCACAACCCCCTGTATGGTCCTGTTCCACCCCCTGTATGGTCCTGTTCCACCCCCTGTATGGTCCTGGTCCACCCCACAACCCCCTGTATGGTCCTGTTCCACCCCACAACCCCCTGTATGGTCCTGTTCCACCCCCTGTATGGTCCTGTTCCACCCCCTGTATGATCCTTTTCCACCCAACAGCCCCCTGTATGGTCCTGTTCCATCCCACAACCCCCTGTATGGTCCTGTTCCACCCCCTGTATGGTCCTGTTCCACCCCACAGCCCCCTGTATGGTCCTGTTCCACCCCACAACCCCCTGTATGGTCCTGGTCCACCCCCTGTATGGTCCTGGTCCACCCCACAGCCCCCTGTATGATCCTGGTCCACCCCCTGTATGGTCCTGTTCCACCCCACAGCCCCCTGTATGGTCCTGGTCCACCCCCTGTATGGTCCTGGTCCACCCCACAACCCCCTGTATGGTCCTGTTCCACCCCACAGCCCCCTGTAGTGTCCTGTTCCACCCCACAGCCCCCTGTATGGTCCTGTTCCACCCCACAGCCCCCTGTATGGTCCTGGTCCACCCCCTGTATGGTCCTGTTCCACCCCACAGCCCCCTGTATGGTCCTGGTCCACCCCCTGTATGGTCCTGTTCCACCCCACAGCCCCCTGTATGGTCCTGGTCCACCCCCTGTATGGTCCTGTTCCACCCCACAGCCCCCTGTATGGTCCTGTTCCACCCCACAACCCCCTGTATGGTCCTGTTCCACCCCACAACCCCCTGTATGGTCCTGTTCCACCCCACAGCCCCCTGTAGTGTCCTGTTCCACCCCACAACCCCCTGTATGGTCCTGTTCCACCCCACAACCCCCTGTATGGTCCTGTTCCACCCCACAACCCCCTGTATGGTCCTGTTCCACCCCACAGCCCCCTGTATGGTCCTGTTCCACCCCACAACCCCCTGTATGGTCCTGTTCCACCCCACAGCCCCCTGTATGGTCCTGTTCCACCCCACAGCCCCCTGTATGGTCCTGTTCCACCCCACAACCCCCTGTATGGTCCTGTTCCACCCCACAGCCCCCTGTATGGTCCTGTTCCACCCCACAACCCCCTGTATGGTCCTGTTCCACCCCACAGCCCCCTGTATGGTCCTGTTCCACCCCACAACCCCCTGTATGGTCCTGTTCCACCCCACAGCCCCCTGTATGGTCCTGTTCCACCCCACAACCCCCTGTATGGTCCTGTTCCACCCCACAACCCCCTGTATGGTCCTGTTCCACCCCACAGCCCCCTGTATGGTCCTGTTCCACCCCACAGCCCCCTGTATGGTCCTGTTCCACGCCCTGTATGGTCCTGGTCCACCCCACAGCCCCCTGTATGGTCCTGTTCCACCCCACAGCCCCCTGTATGGTCCTGTTCCACCCCACAACCCCCTGTATGGTCCTGGTCCACCCCACAGCCCCCTGTATGGTCCTGTTCCACCCCACAGCCCCCTGTATGGTCCTGTTCCACCCCCTGTATGGTCCTGTTCCACCCCCTGTATGGTCCTGTTCCACCCCACAGCCCCCTCTATGGTCCTGTTCCACCCCCTGTATGGTCCTGTTCCACCCCACAGACCTCTGAGGGAAAAACATATGTTATTGTATTCTTTGAATATTTGTTTACTGTCTCCCAAATATAGCATCATATTCCTTTTATAGAGCACTACCTTTGACCAGGGCCCACTGGGTTCTATAGGGTTCTGGGCAAAAGTAGTACACTATATAGGGATTAGGGTTCTATAGGGCTCTGGGCAAAAGTAGTACACTATATAGGGATTAGGGTTCTATAGGGCTCTGGGCAAAAGTAGTGCACTATATAGGGAATAGGGTGCCATTTGGAAGCAGCCTCCCACTCTGCATATTGAAATGCATTCACTGAGAAAGCTACTTACTTGAGAAGATCATGCCAGTACAGATGAGGCATCACGTCAGCTTTCATATGGTACATGGTCCATCTCTCTGTTAGGTATGCGTAACTGGCTGTAAGGGAGTCAGGCGCAGGAGAGCAGAAGTTGGGTAGCCAAAGGAGCCTTTTATTTCGATTAACAAAAAACACGGCACTAAGAACAATAAACACAATATGGGTTGACATAACCCAGCGCAAACCAGTCTAGCGTGCACATACACGAAACAACAAACAATTCCACACACAGACATGGGGGGGAGGGAACAGAGGGTTATATACACGTCTCATACTGAGGGGATTGAAACCAGGTGTGTAGGAAAACAAGACAAATGGGAAAATGAAAGGTGGATCGGCGATGGCTAGAAAGCCGGTGACGTCGACCGCAGAACGCCGCCCGAACAAGGAGAGGAACCGACTTCGGCGGTTCAGTCAGTTTTTCCATTTTGGTGCCTAATGAACACAACCCAGGAATTCTCTTTGACAGCTACTTACTTGAGAAGACCATGCCAGTACAGAGGAGGTATCACGTCAGCTTTCATGTGGTACATGGTCCATCTCTCCTTGCTTTGGTCAATGGGGAATGTCTCCAATGGCTGACCACTATAGTCAAACCCAGCCAGAATGACTGTACTGTAACTCGTCACCAAAGGGCAGGAAGTGTAGCCGTCGTACTGTAAACAGAAGACGTATTTATTTCACTGACGTGTTACAACAGTAGACTATTTATTTTATTCTAATGTAACGGATGTGAAATGGCTAGCTAGTTAGCGGGTACGCGCCAATAGCATTTCAATCGGTTACGTCACTTGCTCTGAGACCTGAAGTAGGGTTTCCCCTTGCTCTGCAAGGGCTGTGGCCTTTGTGGAGCGATGGGTAACGATGCTTCGTGGGCGACCGTTGTTGATGTGTGCAGAAGGTCCCTGGTTTGCGCCCGTGTCGTGGCGAGGGGACAGACGTAAAGTTATACTGTTACACTAACTTTAGACCTACACAGTAAAGTTTAAAACTCAAAAGTAGTGGTTTCAACTAATTATTATTAAGTAACTAGTTCCACAGACTTTTTAAGTTTACTCAAAGTGTTACATGAACTTAACATTTTTAGTTTTACATTTACGTTTAAGTCATTTATCAGAGACTTTTATCCAGAGCGACTTACAGTTGCATTCATCTTAAAATAGCTAGGAGAGACAATCACATATCACAGTCGTAGTAAGTACAATGTTGTTCAGTAAAGTAGCTATCAGCAAGGTCAGAGCTAGTAAGGGGGGAGAAAAAGTCAAGTGTGAGTGTTAGTTCATGGAAGTCTTTAAAAATATATATATTTGGGGGGGGGGGGGGGGGGTGCTGTGGGGGGGGTGCTGTGGGATTATTTAAAATATTGTTTGAAGAGGTGGGGTTTCAAATGTTTTTGGAAGATGGGCAGGGACTCTGCTGTCCTAACTTCAGGGGGAAGCTGGTTCCACCATTGGGATGCCGGGACAGAATATAGCTTTGAATGGGCTGAGCAGGAGCTGAGGTGGGAGGGCCAAGAGAACGGAGGTGGCAGAACGGAGTGCTTAGGTTGGGGTGTAGGGTTTGAGCATAGCCTGAAGGTAGGGAGGGGCAATTCCTCTTTCTGCTCCGTAGGCAAATACAGAGCAGCAAGCTTACCTCCACCTTCAAAACCTTAGGCAAAAATTCTGTCAACATAAAATGATGTGTTTGCTCAAGTTGTCTCATGTGTTCTTTCAACTAGAAAGTATGAAACTAAAAAAGGATGTGCAACAGGTTACACAGTGCTTTCAACTTACATATTTGACACATGTACACCTACAGTATATGTTTACATTGTTCTTTTATACAGTCATTATTATTCAACTTGTCCTCACCTGGGATTTGAACTCACAATCTATTGGTCCACAGTATACCGAGCTTCTTGCTATGCCACCATGACTGTGTCAATGACTGATTTCACCTGTATTGCTACACTTCGGACTTCTAAGTAAATCTCAGCTCTGTTAAAAGTATATTTAAGATAAATCTTTTGAAGGCCTAATTGCATATGACAAACTTTGGCAATTGATTATTTTCAGATGGGGAAAACCCCTGTTCTCAATGGCATTTCAATAGAGATATATCAAACTCTTTATGAACTACTGAAAGGGCCATTCAAATCAAATCAAATCAAATTGATTTATAAAGCCCTTCTTACATCAGCTGATATCTCAAAGTGCTGTACAGAAACCCAGCCTAAAATCCCAAACAACCCCCTGTATGGTCCTGGTCCACCCCACAACCCCCTGTATGGTCCTGGTCCACCCCACAACCCCCTGTATGGTCCTGGTCCACCCCACAACCCCCTGTATGGTCCTGGTCCACCCCACAACCCCCTGTATGGTCCTGGTCCACCCCACAACCCCCTGTATGGTCCTGGTCCACCCCACAACCCCCTGTATGGTCCTGGTCCACCCCACAACCCCCTGTATGGTCCTGGTCCACCCCACAACCCCCTGTATGGTCCTGGTCCACCCCACAACCCCCTGTATGGTCCTGGTCCACCCCACAACCCCCTGTATGGTCCTGGTCCACCCTACAACCCCCTGTATGGTCCTGGTCCACCCCCTGTATGGTCCTGGTCCACCCCCTGTATGGTCCTGGTCCACCCCACAACCCCCTGTATGGTCCTGGTCCACCCCCTGTATGGTCCTGGTCCACCCCCTGTATGGTCCTGGTCCACCCCACAACCCCCTGTATGGTCCTGGTCCACCCCACAGCCCCCTGTATGGTCCTGGTCCACCCCCTGTATGGTCCTGGTCCACCCCCTGTATGGTCCTGGTCCACCCCACAACCCCCTGTATGGTCCTGGTCCACCCCCTGTATGGTCCTGGTCCACCCCCTGTATGGTCCTGGTCCACCCCACAACCCCCTGTATGGTCCTGGTCCACCCCACAGCCCCCTGTATGGTCCTGGTCCACCCCCTGTATGGTCCTGGTCCACCCCCTGTATGGTCCTGGTCCACCCCACGTAAAGCTTATATTTTTATATTCCTGTATCTTCTTTTCTCAATTGACGTACAGTGACCAACCAATCACAGATTAATTACAAAAAATCTTCTTCCTAAGTGACAGAGAACATAATTAATAGTGAGGACAATTTGTCTTGTGAGTCACTACTGTGTCATGCTGAAATCTACACACAGTAAATTACATGTACAGATGTAGGATCTTAATTTGACCCGTATTGTCGCATGCAAAATAATCCTGCCGCAACAAGGTTTTTAAGGTGTAGTCCCTAATGTTGCTTGATCAGTGGTTGAGCTATTAGCTGGCCAAAAGTAGGCTACTTGAAAAGTGCAATACTGACAATATATCCGTGTGTTAGTGCGGATTTTCAGTGAATTTATATAAATCACGAAGCTCATCTGCATTTCCTGCGATGCAGGAAAATTCTCAGCAACAAAAGAGTGTTCAAATTAAGATCCTACATCGGTTTAGGAAGAGGCAATACTCTATTGTTATAGAATTTTACCAATTGGTGAGATAAATACAGAGAATTGGACATTCTTAGTGTAAATAAGAATACAGAGCAGCAAAAGCTGCAGGGGAGGGTCAATCCCTAAGAAAGGCCTGGGCATTGTTACTATACTGCTCACCAGGCAGTTTCCTTCAGAGCTGCTCACTGAAACCTAATAGGCTTCTTGCTTTCTTCAGTACAGTATACAGATCTCTGCTGGGAATACTTCTGAGACACAGGGCTTGGTCTGCTGATGTCAGCACCATGCACAGTAAACAGGTAAAACACAAAATGTAACTGCTAGCTCTTATGTACCATTATGTTTATGTTCCCCTCTCTCCATGATGAACCCATAGAATAACAAACTAGAACTGTTCATTTAGTCATTTAATAGGATCTCTGTGTCGGTCACTTTGCCCCCTCCCCATGATATTATACTGTGATGTAGCCCTCTGAAGGAAAAACAATAACGAAAAAAGTTGTAATTTATATATTTTCCCAAAGTTGAAACGACACCTGATCAATAACTTATGAACATACCATAACCATGTTCAGTGTGTATCACTTAGAAAAATAATACAGTGGAGACCCGATCAAGGTGGCTGAAATGAGCGATGGGCGAAAGGCTTTGAGGATTCCATTCTGCAAATGCTTTTTGCACTTGTTCACGGGTGTAGGCTACAGTTAGTAACTCACTTTGCAAACCGTTATTACAGGAGGCCTACATTCGAGACGTGTATAGTGATGTGTATAGTGATTTGTAACGTTGACTGAGTGATCGTAACATCAGCGACACATTCAGGCGTTCTTAACCATGCATATCTATTCAAATGTCATGGCAGAGTTGAAGGATTTCAACTTGACCATGATCGATACCGTGTATTCACTAATCATGACAATAACTGAATGTAAATTGTAATGCAATTGTTTTTACTCACCGAAAACATCGTCCATTCAGCTGGAGACAGTGTAAATCATCGGTAAGGCGAACGAGGAAAATGTAGGCGCATCTGCAGCTCTGGAGAATCTGTGCGCTTCTCTCACTCGCTCTCTCTCTGCCTGTCACCCTCTCTCTCTCTCTCTCTCTCTCTGCCTGTCACCCTCTCTCTCTCTCTCTCTCTGCCTGTCTCCCTCTCTCTCTCTCTCTCTCTCTGCCTGTCTCTCTCTCTCTCTCTCTCTCTCTCTCTCTCTCTCTCTCTCTCTCTCTCTCTCTCTCTCTCTCTCTCTCTCTCTCTCTCTCTCTCTCTCTCTCTGCCTGTCTCTCTCCCTCTCTCTCTCTCTCTGCCTGTCTCCCTCTCTCTCTCGCTATCTCACTCTACTCAGTACCGCATTCAAGCCTTATGGTATGAAGCAGAACCAATGATCGACTAAAGGATTGTCATTCTCAAATGTGAGAACTTCTCTCACAAACAATAAATAACATAATAACAGTCACGTATTTAAATATAATAACAGTCGTGTATTTAGATATAATACCAGTCGTGTAATTCGATATAATAACAGTCATGTTTTTAGTAGAAGATTAAATAGAATAGAGTCAAATAAAATAGAGCAACATATCAACAAACCTGATTGTAGCCTGATGTGCATAAACACACACACACACACACACACACACACACACACACACACACACACACACACACACACACACACACACACACACACACACACACACACACACACACACACACACACAGAACCAATGGTTGTCTTGACAATAATGACATCACGTGGACATCAAAGGTACTACAGTATGGTCACAGGTCACTGTAACTTGTTAGAGGGTTTTATCTGAAGTGAAATGAGTTGAAGATCTGCACATCCCAGATGGTTCTGCATTTTACAATGTAGTAACACACAAGGCTGATGATTAGCTTTCAATCAATACATCAATTAATCAATTCATCATATTGTATTAGTAAAGCCCTTTTTTATCATCAGTTGTCATCGTAGATCGCTTTACAGAAAACAATTATAAAAATTGGGAATGTTTTGAATGCAGTCTTGAAAAAGTGCAAGTAAATTACCTATTTCATCACAAGGTGCACGATTTTCCCATTGTCCTGGTCCACCCCACAGTCCCCTGTATGGTCCTGTTCCACCCCACAGCCCCCTGTATGGTCCTGGTCCACCCCACAACCCCCTGTATGGTCCTGGTCCACCCCCTGTATGGTCCTGTTCCACCCCACAGCCCCCTGTATGGTCCTGGTCCACCCCACAGCCCCCTGTATGGTCCTGTTCCACCCCCTGTATGGTCCTGTTCCACCCCCTGTATGGTCCTGTTCCACCCCACAGCCCCCTGTATGGTCCTGGTCCACCCCCTGTATGGTCCTGTTCCACCCCACAGCCCCCTGTATGGTCCTGGTCCACCCCCTGTATGGTCCTGTTCCACCCCACAGCCCCCTGTATGGTCCTGGTCCACCCCCTGTATGGTCCTGTTCCACCCCACAACCCCCCGTATGGTCCTGGTCCACCCCCTGTATGGTCCTGTTCCACCCCACAGCCCCCTGTATGGTCCTGGTCCACCCCCTGTATGGTCCTGTTCCACCCCACAGCCCCCTGTATGGTCCTGGTCCACCCCCTGTATGGTCCTGTTCCACCCCACAGCCCCCTGTATGGTCCTGGTCCACCCCCTGTATGGTCCTGTTCCACCCCACAACCCCCTGTATGGCCCTGTTCCACCCCACAACCCCCTGTATGGTCCTGTTCCACCCCCTGTATGGTCCTGTTCCACCCCCTGTATGGTCCTGGTCCACCCCACAACCCCCTGTATGGTCCTGTTCCACCCCACAACCCCCTGTATGGTCCTGTTCCACCCCCTGTATGGTCCTGTTCCACCCCCTGTATGATCCTTTTCCACCCAACAGCCCCCTGTATGGTCCTGTTCCACCCCACAACCCCCTGTATGGTCCTGTTCCACCCCCTGTATGGTCCTGTTCCACCCCACAGCCCCCTGTATGGTCCTGTTCCACCCCACAACCCCCTGTATGGTCCTGGTCCACCCCCTGTATGGTCCTGGTCCACCCCACAGCCCCCTGTATGATCCTGGTCCACCCCCTGTATGGTCCTGTTCCACCCCACAGCCCCCTGTATGGTCCTGGTCCACCCCCTGTATGGTCCTGGTCCACCCCACAACCCCCTGTATGGTCCTGTTCCACCCCACAGCCCCCTGTAGTGTCCTGTTCCACCCCACAGCCCCCTGTATGGTCCTGTTCCACCCCACAGCCCCCTGTATGGTCCTGGTCCACCCCCTGTATGGTCCTGTTCCACCCCACAGCCCCCTGTATGGTCCTGGTCCACCCCCTGTATGGTCCTGTTCCACCCCACAGCCCCCTGTATGGTCCTGGTCCACCCCCTGTATGGTCCTGTTCCACCCCACAGCCCCCTGTATGGTCCTGTTCCACCCCACAACCCCCTGTATGGTCCTGTTCCACCCCACAACCCCCTGTATGGTCCTGTTCCACCCCACAGCCCCCTGTAGTGTCCTGTTCCACCCCACAACCCCCTGTATGGTCCTGTTCCACCCCACAACCCCCTGTATGGTCCTGTTCCACCCCACAACCCCCTGTATGGTCCTGTTCCACCCCACAACCCCCTGTATGGTCCTGTTCCACCCCACAGCCCCCTGTATGGTCCTGTTCCACCCCACAACCCCCTGTATGGTCCTGTTCCACCCCACAGCCCCCTGTATGGTCCTGTTCCACCCCACAGCCCCCTGTATGGTCCTGTTCCACCCCACAACCCCCTGTATGGTCCTGTTCCACCCCACAGCCCCCTGTATGGTCCTGTTCCACCCCACAGCCCCCTGTATGGTCCTGGTCCACCCCCTGTATGGTCCTGTTCCACCCCACAGCCCCCTGTATGGTCCTGGTCCACCCCCTGTATGGTCCTGTTCCACCCCACAACCCCCTGTATGGCCCTGTTCCACCCCACAACCCCCTGTATGGTCCTGTTCCACCCCCTGTATGGTCCTGTTCCACCCCCTGTATGGTCCTGGTCCACCCCACAACCCCCTGTATGGTCCTGTTCCACCCCACAACCCCCTGTATGGTCCTGTTCCACCCCCTGTATGGTCCTGTTCCACCCCCTGTATGATCCTTTTCCACCCAACAGCCCCCTGTATGGTCCTGTTCCATCCCACAACCCCCTGTATGGTCCTGTTCCACCCCCTGTATGGTCCTGTTCCACCCCACAGCCCCCTGTATGGTCCTGTTCCACCCCACACCCCCCTGTATGGTCCTGGTCCACCCCCTGTATGGTCCTGGTCCACCCCACAGCCCCCTGTATGGTCCTGGTCCACCCCCTGTATGGTCCTGTTCCACCCCACAGCCCCCTGTATGGTCCTGGTCCACCCCCTGTATGGTCCTGGTCCACCCCACAACCCCCTGTATGGTCCTGTTCCACCCCACAGCCCCCTGTAGTGTCCTGTTCCACCCCACAGCCCCCTGTATGGTCCTGTTCCACCCCACAGCCCCCTGTATGGTCCTGGTCCACCCCCTGTATGGTCCTGTTCCACCCCACAGCCCCCTGTATGGTCCTGGTCCACCCCCTGTATGGTCCTGTTCCACCCCACAGCCCCCTGTATGGTCCTGGTCCACCCCCTGTATGGTCCTGTTCCACCCCACAGCCCCCTGTATGGTCCTGTTCCACCCCACAACCCCCTGTATGGTCCTGTTCCACCCCACAACCCCCTGTATGGTCCTGTTCCACCCCACAGCCCCCTGTAGTGTCCTGTTCCACCCCACAACCCCCTGTATGGTCCTGTTCCACCCCACAACCCCCTGTATGGTCCTGTTCCACCCCACAACCCCCTGTATGGTCCTGTTCCACCCCACAACCCCCTGTATGGTCCTGTTCCACCCCACAGCCCCCTGTATGGTCCTGTTCCACCCCACAACCCCCTGTATGGTCCTGTTCCACCCCACAGCCCCCTGTATGGTCCTGTTCCACCCCACAGCCCCCTGTATGGTCCTGTTCCACCCCACAACCCCCTGTATGGTCCTGTTCCACCCCACAGCCCCCTGTATGGTCCTGTTCCACCCCACAACCCCCTGTATGGTCCTGTTCCACCCCACAGCCCCCTGTATGGTCCTGTTCCACCCCACAACCCCCTGTATGGTCCTGTTCCACCCCACAGCCCCCTGTATGGTCCTGTTCCACCCCACAACCCCCTGTATGGTCCTGTTCCACCCCACAACCCCCTGTATGGTCCTGTTCCACCCCACAGCCCCCTGTATGGTCCTGTTCCACCCCACAGCCCCCTGTATGGTCCTGTTCCACGCCCTGTATGGTCCTGGTCCACCCCACAGCCCCCTGTATGGTCCTGTTCCACCCCACAGCCCCCTGTATGGTCCTGTTCCACCCCACAACCCCCTGTATGGTCCTGGTCCACCCCACAGCCCCCTGTATGGTCCTGTTCCACCCCACAGCCCCCTGTATGGTCCTGTTCCACCCCCTGTATGGTCCTGTTCCACCCCCTGTATGGTCCTGTTCCACCCCACAGCCCCCTCTATGGTCCTGTTCCACCCCCTGTATGGTCCTGTTCCACCCCACAGACCTCTGAGGGAAAAACATATGTTATTGTATTCTTTGAATATTTGTTTACTGTCTCCCAAATATAGCATCATATTCCTTTTATAGAGCACTACCTTTGACCAGGGCCCACTGGGTTCTATAGGGTTCTGGGCAAAAGTAGTACACTATATAGGGATTAGGGTTCTATAGGGCTCTGGGCAAAAGTAGTACACTATATAGGGATTAGGGTTCTATAGGGCTCTGGGCAAAAGTAGTGCACTATATAGGGAATAGGGTGCCATTTGGAAGCAGCCTCCCACTCTGCATATTGAAATGCATTCACTGAGAAAGCTACTTACTTGAGAAGATCATGCCAGTACAGATGAGGCATCACGTCAGCTTTCATATGGTACATGGTCCATCTCTCTGTTAGGTATGCGTAACTGGCTGTAAGGGAGTCAGGCGCAGGAGAGCAGAAGTTGGGTAGCCAAAGGAGCCTTTTATTTCGATTAACAAAAAACACGGCACTAAGAACAATAAACACAATATGGGTTGACATAACCCAGCGCAAACCAGTCTAGCGTGCACATACACGAAACAACAAACAATTCCACACACAGACATGGGGGGGAGGGAACAGAGGGTTATATACACGTCTCATACTGAGGGGATTGAAACCAGGTGTGTAGGAAAACAAGACAAATGGGAAAATGAAAGGTGGATCGGCGATGGCTAGAAAGCCGGTGACGTCGACCGCCGAACGCCGCCCGAACAAGGAGAGGAACCGACTTCGGCGGTTCAGTCAGTTTTTCCATTTTGGTGCCTAATGAACACAACCCAGGAATTCTCTTTGACAGCTACTTACTTGAGAAGACCATGCCAGTACAGAGGAGGTATCACGTCAGCTTTCATGTGGTACATGGTCCATCTCTCCTTGCTTTGGTCAATGGGGAATGTCTCCAATGGCTGACCACTATAGTCAAACCCAGCCAGAATGACTGTACTGTAACTCGTCACCAAAGGGCAGGAAGTGTAGCCGTCGTACTGTAAACAGAAGACGTATTTATTTCACTGACGTGTTACAACAGTAGACTATTTATTTTATTCTAATGTAACGGATGTGAAATGGCTAGCTAGTTAGCGGGTACGCGCCAATAGCATTTCAATCGGTTACGTCACTTGCTCTGAGACCTGAAGTAGGGTTTCCCCTTGCTCTGCAAGGGCTGTGGCCTTTGTGGAGCGATGGGTAACGATGCTTCGTGGGCGACCGTTGTTGATGTGTGCAGAAGGTCCCTGGTTTGCGCCCGTGTCGTGGCGAGGGGACAGACGTAAAGTTATACTGTTACACTAACTTTAGACCTACACAGTAAAGTTTAAAACTCAAAAGTAGTGGTTTCAACTAATTATTATTAAGTAACTAGTTCCACAGACTTTTTAAGTTTACTCAAAGTGTTACATGAACTTAACATTTTTAGTTTTACATTTACGTTTAAGTCATTTATCAGAGACTTTTATCCAGAGCGACTTACAGTTGCATTCATCTTAAAATAGCTAGGAGAGACAATCACATATCACAGTCGTAGTAAGTACAATGTTGTTCAGTAAAGTAGCTATCAGCAAGGTCAGAGCTAGTAAGGGGGGAGAAAAAGTCAAGTGTGAGTGTTAGTTCATGGAAGTCTTTAAAAATATATATATTTGGGGGGGGGGGGGGGGGGGGGGGTGCTGTGGGGGGGGTGCTGTGGGATTATTTAAAATATTGTTTGAAGAGGTGGGGTTTCAAATGTTTTTGGAAGATGGGCAGGGACTCTGCTGTCCTAACTTCAGGGGGAAGCTGGTTCCACCATTGGGATGCCGGGACAGAATATAGCTTTGAATGGGCTGAGCAGGAGCTGAGGTGGGAGGGCCAAGAGAACGGAGGTGGCAGAACGGAGTGCTTAGGTTGGGGTGTAGGGTTTGAGCATAGCCTGAAGGTAGGGAGGGGCAATTCCTCTTTCTGCTCCGTAGGCAAATACAGAGCAGCAAGCTTACCTCCACCTTCAAAACCTTAGGCAAAAATTCTGTCAACATAAAATGATGTGTTTGCTCAAGTTGTCTCATGTGTTCTTTCAACTAGAAAGTATGAAACTAAAAAAGGATGTGCAACAGGTTACACAGTGCTTTCAACTTACATATTTGACACATGTACACCTACAGTATATGTTTACATTGTTCTTTTATACAGTCATTATTATTCAACTTGTCCTCACCTGGGATTTGAACTCACAATCTATTGGTCCACAGTATACCGAGCTTCTTGCTATGCCACCATGACTGTGTCAATGACTGATTTCACCTGTATTGCTACACTTCGGACTTCTAAGTAAATCTCAGCTCTGTTAAAAGTATATTTAAGATAAATCTTTTGAAGGCCTAATTGCATATGACAAACTTTGGCAATTGATTATTTTCAGATGGGGAAAACCCCTGTTCTCAATGGCATTTCAATAGAGATATATCAAACTCTTTATGAACTACTGAAAGGGCCATTCAAATCAAATCAAATCAAATTGATTTATATAGCCCTTCTTACATCAGCTGATATCTCAAAGTGCTGTACAGAAACCAAGCCTAAAACCCCAAACAGCAAGCAATGCAGGTGTAGAAGCACGGTGGCTAGGAAAAACTCCCTAGAAAGGCCAAAACCTAGGAAGAAACCTAGAGAGGAACCAGGCTATGAGGGGTGGCCTCTTCTGGCTGTGCCGGGTGGAGATTATAACAGAACATGGCCAAGATGTTCAAATGTTCATAGATGCCCAGCAGGGTCAAATAATAATAATCACAGTGGTTGTCAAGGGTGCAACAGATGCAACAGGTCAGCACCTCAGGAGTAAATGTAGGTAACATCATGTACAACAATCCTTTATGTAAAACAATAAATAACGGTTACTTCTCTGAGAACTTTGAAATGTCAAGAGACTTAAAACAAGGTTGCCCTCTGTCACCATATCTATTTATTATGGCCATTGAATTGCTATAAACATCTGATCTAATGATAACATTAAGGGGCTAAAAATGTATGGATCAGGGACAAACGTATCGATGCACGCCAATGATTCAAGTTCTCTTAACTCCTCAATCTTCAAAGTTGAAGGGCCTAAATGAGGACCTGGATAATTTCTCCAGTTTCTCTGGACTAAAACCCAACTATGATAAGTGTAATATATTATAGATTGGTTCTCTAAAAGACGTAAACTTTAAAAGGACATGTGGTCTCCAGATGAAACATCTATCCATTTATGCAAAGTTTACCCTGATTAATTCTCTAGTGATATCGCAGTTTACATATTTATTCATGGCTCTACTGACTCCAGGAGAATCCATTTACAAATCATGTGAGAAAATGTTGGTTAGAGCTGCCTTGCCATCTGAAAAATACTCACAAAATTTGAGTTTGCTATTCAAAAGAAGCATTGCCTGATGTGAACCATGCCTCGAACAAAAGTGATCTCAGAAGACCTAAGATTAAGAATTGTTGACTTGCATAAAGCTGGAAAGGGTTACAAAAGTATCTCTAAAAGCCTTGCTGTAAATCAGTCCACAGTAAGATAAATTGTCTATAAATGGAGAAAGTTCAGCACTGTTGCTACTCTCTCTAGGAGTGGCCGTCCTGCAAAGATGACTAGAAGAGCACAGTGCAGAATGCTCAATGAGGTTAAGAAGAATCCTAGAGTGTCAGCTAAAGACTTACATAAATCTCTGGAACATGCTAACATCTATGCTGACGAGTCTACGATACGTAAAACACTAAACAAGAATGGTGTTCATGGGAGGACACCACGGAAGAAGCCACTGCTGTCCAAAAAAAAGATTGCTGCACGTCTGAAGTTTGCAAAAGTGCACCTGGATGTCCCACAGCGCTACTGGAAAATATTCTGTGGACAGATGAAACTAAAGTTGAGTTGTTTGGAAGGAACACAGCACTGTGTGGAGAAAAAAAGCCACAGCACACCAACATCAAAACCTCATCCCAACTGTAAAGTATGGTGGAGGGAGCATCATGGTTTGGGGCTGCTTTGCTGCCTCAGGGCCTGGACAGCTTGCTATTATCGACGGAAAAATGAATTCAAGTATATCAAGACATTTTGCAGGAGAATGTTAGGCTGTCTGTCCGACAAATGAAGCTCAGAAGTTGGGTGATGCAACATGACAACGACCCAAAACACAGAAGTAAATCAACCACAGAAGAAAATACGCCTTCTGGAGTGAGATTGAGATGCTGTGGCATGACCTCAAGAGACCAGTTCACACCAGACATCCCAAGAATATTGCTGAACTGAAACAGTTTTGTAAAGAGGAATGGTCTAAAATTCCTCCTGACCGTTGTGCAGGTCTGATCTGCAACTACAGAAAACGTTTGGTTGAGGTTATTGCTGCCAAAGGAGGGTCAACCAGTTATTAACTCCTGAGAGGACCTGAGCCCTAGGACCATGCCTCAGGACTACCTGGCCTGATGACCCCTTGCTGTCCCCAGTCCACCTGGTCGTGCTGCTGCTCCAGTTTCAACTATTCTGCCTGCGGCTATGGAACTCTGACCTGTTCACTGGACGTGCTACCTTGTCCCGGACCTGCTGTTTTCGACCCTCGCTCTCTATCAATCAATCAATCAAGTTTATTTTATATAGCCCTTCGTACATCAGCTGATATCTCGAAGTGCTGTACAGAAACCCAGCCTAAAACCCCAAACAGCAAGCAATGCAGGTGTAGAAGCACGGTGGCTAGGAAAAACTCCCTAGAAAGGCCAAAACCTAGGAAGAAACCTAGAGAGGTTTGGGGTTTTAGGCTGGGTTTCTGTACAGCACTTCGAGATATCAGCTGATGTACGAAGGGCTATATAAATATATTTGATTGATTGATTTATTGATTAAATCCATGGGTTCACATACTTTTTCCACCCTGCACTGTGAATGTTTACACTGTGTGTTCAATAAAGGCATGAAAACATAATTGTTTGTGTGTTATTAGTTTAAGCAGACTGTGTTTGTCTATTGTTGTGACCTAGATGAAGATCAGATCAAATTTTATTACCAATTTATGCAGAAATACAGGCATTTCCAAAGTGTTCACATACCTTTTCTTGCCACTGTAACATTGTATCTGGTCAAACACCATTTTTTCCAGAAGTTTACTAAGGGTTGGTAACAGGCTGATTGGTCAGCTGTTTGAGCCAGTAAAGGGGGCTTTAACTATTCTTGGGTAGCGGAATTACTTTTGTTTCCCTCCAGGCCTGAGGACACACACACTTTATTTGTTGGCTTAGATTGAAGAGATGGCCAATAGAAGTGGCAATATTGTCCGCTATTATCCTCAGTAATTTTCCATCCAAGTTGTCAGACGCAGGTGACTTGTAATTGTTGATAGACAACAATAATGTTTTCGCCTCTTCCACACTCACTTTTCGGAATTCAAAATTCAAAATTACAATGCTTGTCTTTTATAATTTGGTCACATATACTTGGATGGGTAGTGCCCGCGTTTGTTGCTGGCATGTCATGCCTAAATTTGCTAATCTTGCAGATGAAAAAATGATTTAAGTACTTGGCAATATCAAAGGGTTTTGTAATGAACGAGCAATCCGATTGAATGAATGATGGAGCTGTGTTTGCTTTCTTGCCCATAATTTCATGTGGTACTCCAAAGCGTTTTACTATCATTCTTCATATCATGTATCTGTTTCATTGTGTAGTTTCTTCTTCTTTTTTAATTCAGTTTAGTCACATGATTTCTCAATATGTAGCACGTTTGTCAATCGGTTGTGCAGCCAGACTTACAGCATTTGCCATTCTTTTTGCCTCATCCCTTTTAACCATACAATTTTTCAATTCCACATCAATCCATGGGGATTTACCAGTTTTTACAGTCATTTTCTTAATGGGAGCGTGCTTATTAGTAACTGGAATAAGCAATTTCATAAATGTGTCAAGTGCAGCGTCTGGTTGCTCCTCATTACACACCACAGAACAACAAATATTCTTTACATCAACAACATAGGAATCACCAAAAAAAATGTATTGTATGACCTCTTATACACTATATTAGGCCCAGCCTTTGGAACTTTGGTTTTCCTAGATATGGCTAATATATATTGATCACTACATCTAATGGATTTGGATACTGCTTTAGAGCAGTTCTCTGCATCATTAGTAAAGATGTGATCAATACATATTGATTAGATGTTTCTTGAGTGGGCAGCTTGATGAAGGCCAGCCAATATTAAGGTCACCCAGAAACTATACTGTACCTCTCTGTTGATCTTCCTCATGATGATCTATTTCAAAGGTAACTATGGCAATGGGCTGGTGTGGCTGTGCTTGCTACTGGGTCCTCCCCTGGCTGTGATTACCTATTTCCATGACAACTACATGAGGCACCATGGCCAACGTCCTCCAGGACTGTCCGCTGCTGATTGTTTGTCATGACCACTCCACGAGTCAGACTCAGGGTCAGGGACAGGCAGAGAGGTCAGGCGGGTGGATACAGGGTCAGGACAGGCAAAGGTCAAAACCGGGAGGACTAGCAAAGAGAGGTTGGGAAACGATAGGAGCTGACCGGAAAAACGCTGGTAAGCTTGAACGAACAAGACAAACTGGCAAGAAACAGACAGAGAACACAGGTAGAAATACACAGGGGATAATTGGGAAGATGGGCGACACCTGGAGGGGGTGGAGACAAGCACAAGGACAGGTGAACCAGATCAGGGCGTGACAGTACCCCCCCCCCCCCCCCCCCTCTGGGGTGCCGGTCAACCAGATAAAATTGTCGATGAGGCCCAGGTCCAAGATGTCTTTAGCAGGAACCTAGCACCTCTCCTCCGGGCCATAACCCTCCCAGTCAACCAGGTACTGGAAACCCCTGAACCCTCAGGAGGTGTCTCACCGTGTATGCTGGCTAGCCCTCGATGATACGGGGGGAGGGATGGGCCTAGAAACAGAAGACAAGGGGCAGTCAGACATGGTTTTGACACAAGACACAAAAAAGGTAGGAAAAATACGGACGGTACAGGGCAACAGAGGACGAACAGCAGAGGGGCTAATGATCTTGGACGCAGTGGCCTCCATCAGTGGCCTCCATCAGTGGCCTCCATCAGTGGCCTCCATCAGTGGCCTCCATCATTCTTAAATGGAAGAAGTTTGGAACCACCAAGATTCTTCCTACAGCTGGCTGCACGGCCAAACTGATCAATCGAGGGAAAGGGGCCTTGGTCAGGGAGGTGACCAACAACCCGATGGTCACTCTGACAGAACTCCAGAGTTCCTCTGTGGAGATGGGAGAATCTTCCATAAGGAAAAACATCTCTGCAGCACTCCACCAATCAGGCCTTTATGGTGGAGTGGCCAGACACACTCTTCAGTAAAAGGCACATAACAGCTCGCTTGGAGTTTGCCAAAAGGCACCTAAAGACTCCCAGACCACGAGAAACAAGATTCTCTGGTCTGATGAAACCAAGATTGAACTCTTTGGCCTGAATGCCAAGCAGCACGTCTGGAGGAAAACTGGCACCCTCCCTACGGTGAAGCATGGTGGTGGCAGCATCATGCGGTGGGGATGTTTTTCAGCGGCGGGGACTGGGAGACTAGTCAGGATTAATGGTAAGATGAATGGAGCAAAGTACAGAGAGATCCTTGATCAAAGCCTGCTCCAGAGCGCTCAGGACTCAGACTGGGGCGAAAGTTCACCTTCCAATAGGACAACGAACCTAAGCACACAGCCGAGACAACGCAGGAGTGGCTTCGGGACAAGTCTCTGAATGTCCTTAAGTGGCCCAGCCAGAGCCCGGACTTGAACCCGATCGAACATCTCTGAAGAGACCTGAAAACAGCGACGCTCCCCATCCAACCTGACAGAGCTTGAAAGGATCTGCAGAGAAGAATGGGAGAAACTCCCCAAATACAGGTGTGCCAAGCTTGTAGCGTCATACCCAAGAAGACTTGAGGCTGTAATCGCTGCCAAAGGTGCTTCAACAAAGTACTGAGTAAAAGGTCTGAATACTTATGTAAATGTGATATTTCTGTATAAAAAAGTAAAATAAAATTCATTATGGGGTATTGTGTGTAGATTGATGGGGGGGGGGGGGACAATTTAATCCATTTTAGAATAAGGCTGTAATGTAACAAAATGTGGAAAAAGTCAAGGGGTCTGAATACATTCTGAATGCACTGTAGCTTCCAATTGAATTGTGTTGTTACTTTTTACTGGGCAACCACACCCTGTTGAATTCACACACAGTGTGAACAGCTTGATATATATAGCTGAATTGTACTTGATACTATAAATACAAATATAAATATATAAATATAAATACGATAGTTGTAATGTGCTGGCCCTCTTACCTAGATTTCATAAACGGTCTGGACTTTCTAGGAAGAGATTTATATTGAAGTATTCAACATATCTTTTGTGAAGATAATTTCTATTGTATTTATATAGTGTGAACGCCATGAACCAAGAGGTTGTGTGTTCTAATCCCAGGTGAGGACATGTTGAATAATAATGAGTGTATAAAACGATGTACACTATGTCATGTATGTCATGTATGTCAATTTGTGTCAAATATGTATGTTGAAAACATTGTATGTTAAAAGCACTGTTTGTGTGTGTAACCAGACATTTTTTTTGTTAAGAATTTCTGGTTGAATGAACATATGAGACTTGAGTAAACACATCATTTTAAGTATACAGCAATTTTTGCCTTTGTTTTCTCCAGTTGGAGCTGAAGTTTGGGCCGACTAAAAATGCTACGTTCAGGTAAACACTTTGACCGAAAAGTCGAGTAAACTAAAAAAGACTGTAGGAATCAGTTACTTAATAACAATTAGTTGAAATAACTAGATTTGTTTGACCCAATAAGATAATGTCTTCAAAATGTATTTAATTGATGGTTAATAAAATAAACCCTTTATATGTTTTACTTATAATAATTCATCCGTGCTCACCTAGCCTTGTTTCCCCAATTGGTTTCTGCCATCTTGCCAACTCCTTATCACTCATTGTCAAGCCCTGTTTAGCATGAAAATTCCACAAGGAGTTGACGAGTGTAACGTTCGTCTAATTCTTCCTCCTCCTCGGATGAGGAGAGGCGAGAAGGATCGGACCAAAATGCAGCGTAGGTGGAATACATGAATTAATTTATTTAAATAAAGACGAACACGAAAAACACTTGGAAAATTACAAAACAAAAAACGACGTAGACCGACCTGAACATAAGAACTTACATAAACACGAAGAACGCACGAACAGGTACAGACTAGCACAGACTAGCACGATACAGTCCCGTGTGGTACAAACACAGACACGGAAGACAATCACCCACAAACAAACGGTGTGAACAGCCTACCTTAATATGGTTCTCAATCAGAGGAAACGTCAAACACCTGCCCCTAATTGAGAACCATATCAGGCAACACATTTAACCCAACATAGAAACACATAACATAGACTACCCACCCAGCTCACGTCCTGACCAACTAAACAAAGTTAAACAAAGGAAAATAAGGTCAGGAACGTGACAACGAGAGAGCAGAAACAGACTAGCAACCAGGCTAGTGCTCAAACACTCACCCACTGCAGCAGCAGTTCTAGCAGTGTGTCCCTCAACCTTATTCTGAACTTAACCTAATTCATCTAACCTTCTACGTAAATGATCCTAACCTTTGTCTTTAATTCACCTAACCTTCTACGTAAATTATCCTAACCTTTGTCTTTAATTCACCTAACCTACGTAAATTATCCTAACCTTTGTCTTTAAATCACCTAACCTTCCACGTAAATTATCCTAACCTTTTGTCTTTAGTTCACCTAACCACCAAACGTAAACTCTCCCTGTAATTTGTCCTTTGTTGTTGTGACGCATCAGTTAACCTGGTCAGAGAGAAAGACGTATAATACTACACGTGCTACAAGATGTAGGATCATTTACATCGTCCAATTCGTATGATATTGTACGACCGCTGTTCCATTCATGTAACGTAACATATCATACTAAACGGAGTGTCACAGATTTTATATGAATTTGCCCTGACACTACGTTGTTCAGACATGTACAGTATTTGACAGCAGTGGTGGGCTAGTGGTTAGGATGGTCCAGGTACGTACTACGAATTTCTCCATACTGGTCTGGCACTTCTCCTGGTTGATTTGTTTGACGTCCACCTTCTCCTTTGCGGGGATGACATTAGGCTGCCTGCATCACCATGCCGGCAACGTCTGGGAACACCCATCGGACCATTTTCAGCAGGATCTGTGGAGGGGAAAATAATTTCACGGTATAAAGTCTACACTTGTTGTATTAGGTGCATGTGACAAATAAAGTTTGATTTGATTTTAATCCTCGCCCTCCTCACCTTCGCCTAATGAACCAAAGTACTGGCTGGACGTAGTGTCCCTCACCTTGTTGATGGACCGAGTCTCCAGATACAAAGCCGGAACAGATCAATGAAGGTGAGATAATCCCGTGCGATGTAAGTACCTCTGAGGCAAACAGCTCAGCTGTTGTTTGTGCAAGCATCATTTAGGCTGCAGGTTGCATAGCAGCAGTATACTGTGTGAATGTAGTGACCTTTGATAGTAGTGACCCATTTCCAGGGATTTCCTTTGACAATGGTGCCGTCCTGTGTACTACCCAGCTGATGTGCGTTATTGTGCTGATGAGCCTGTATTTTATTTTCTGTCATAACAAAATCTTTCTGCACAGCTGTGTCATTCCACCAAATTATTTGGACTTTTAGATTTTTTAAAACTTTTTACCCAATTTATTTTCTTCTTCTTAATACCCCATGACATGAAGGACATATTTAACCTCCAAGAAACATATTTTCCTATCTCAGGCATCAAAGCCCTATTATTATCGTCCATTTTCTTCTGATATGGACACAATTTGTCTTCAACCGCATTATGGACAATATGGAAGTCGTCTGAATATGATTATAAAAAATACTTGTAATAAAATCAATATTTCCCTATGAATCATATGTCCCTCAAACTAATTCAATAATTGCAAATACAACATTTATATAAAATCGCACACTTTTGCTAAATTAAAGCCTGAAATGGACACTTTGTGTGTCATCGGCCTCATCATTTTTGATAAAAAAGTATGGTTTCACTTCAGAATTTGAAATAACATCTATATTCTCATGATTGCTCTAAATATTTCAGACTGAGCTCAACAAACATTAAATTCATATTTCATAACCCTTCCAAAATTGTATCACAAAAATGGTCATGTAACAGGGTTGAAGAGACGAACTGTAAGGACCGACACTGGGAGACGAGAAGCAAGTACAGGGAGTAAACATTTAACGGAAAACGGAAATCAAACAAAACAAGAACAGCCGTCTGGACGGGGGGAATAAAACTACATTACGACAATAATGCTGACACGGGGAACAAAACTGAGGAACAGACAGATATAGAGGGGGCAATCAACAACGTGAAGGAGTCCAGGTGAGTCCAATGAGCGCTGATGCACGTAATGATGGTGACAGGTGTGCGTAATGAAGGCCAGCCTGGTGCCCTCGAGCGCCAGAGAGGGGGAGAGGGAGCAGGCATGACACAAATACGGCTTCCATATAAATTGGTTTAGTTTATTCTCAAATTCACTCCGAGATTTTCTATAAACATTGTATTTCATAAATATATAACCATGTGATGAGGACAATTTATATAAATTTGAATTAAATTGTATAAACCCAAATGCAGTATCTAAACTAAACAAACCATAGCAGACATTAACAACATAGAACAGGTCATCAGAACATGTCAACAGGTCATCTTACTGAACAGGTCTTCAGAACAGGTTAACAGGTCAACAGGTCAGAACAGATCATCTTACTGAACAGGTCATCAGAACAGGTCAACAGGTCAACAGGTCAGAAAATGTCAACAGGCCAACAGGTCATCAGAATAAGTCAACAGGTCAGAACCGTGTCATCTTACTGAACCGGTCATCAGAATCATAAATCCCTGTATGAAGGCTCACAGTTACTACAGAAATGTCAGCGAGACCATCCTCTACACTCCTCAACAGCTACTGGACGAATCGAAAGACCTGAAGAGACCTGAGCCTGTCTGTTGAAACATCACAGGCTGGCTTCCCACTGGATACACTTCCTGTTGGCAGGCTGAGGCTTCGGCAGTATGTTACAATCATGACCACAGAACACAAGGAATATCTTGATTATGAATAAGTCTGTGGGGCTGGAAGGACATCATCAAACAGGTACCAGTGGACGTCATCACGAGCAGACCAGAAGAATCTGTTTGATCCAACGTGATGTAAACACTTTACGTGGACATGTATTTTCATTCATCAAAAGCCGTGCTATAAATTCTCGGACAACCCAAAGGCCTACCCAAGGACGTCAGAGTACAAACATCAATTAACCACCTAACTGAGGAACTCAATTTCACCTTGCGCAATACCCTAGATGCAGTCGCACCCCTAAAAACAAAAAAAACATTTGTCATAAGAAACTAGCTCCCTGGTATACAGAAAATACCCGAGCTCTGAAGCAAGCTTCCAGAAAAGTGGAACGGAAATGGCGCCACACCAAACTGGAAGTCTTCCGACTAGCTTGGAAAGACGGTACCGTGCAGTATCGAAGAGCCCTCACTGCTGCTCGATCATCCTATTTTTCCAACTTAACTGAGGAAAATAAGAACAATCCAACATTTATTTTTGATACTGACGCAAAGCTAACTAAAAAGTAGCATTCCGGGCCTCCCGGGTGGCGCAGTGGTCTAGGGCACTGCATCGCAGTGCTAGCTGCGCCACCCGAGTCTCTGGGTTCGCGCCCAGGCTCTGTCGCAGCCGGCCGCGACCGGGAGGTCCGTGGGGCGACGCACAATTGGCATAGCGTCGTCCGGGTTAGGGAGGGTTTGGCCGGTAGGGATATCCTTGTCTCATCGCGCTCCAGCGACTCCTGTGGCGGGCCGGGCGCAGTGCGCGCTAACCAAGGGGGCCAGGTACACGGTGTTTCCTCCGACACATTGGTGCGGCTGGCTTCCGGGTTGGAGGGGCGCTGTGTTAAGAAGCAGTGCGGCTTGGTTGGGTTGTGCTTCGGAGGACGCATGGCTTTCGACCTTCGTCTCTCCCGAGCTCGTACGGGAGTTGTAGCGATGAGACAAGATAGTAATTACTAGCGATTGGATACCACGAAAATTGGGGAGAAAAGGGGATAAATTTAAAAAAATAAAAATAAAAATAAAAAAATAAATAAAGTAGCATTCCCCAAGAGCGGATGGCTTTCACTTCAGCAGTGATAAATTCATGAACTTCTTTGAGGAAAAGATCATGATCATTAGAAAGCAAATTACGGACTCCTCTTCAAATCTGCGTATTCCTCCAAAGCTCAGTTGTCCTGAGTCTGCACAACTCTGCCAGGACCTAGGATCAAGGGAGACACTCAAGTGTTTTAGTATATATATTTAGTACTCTTGACACAATGATGAAAATAATCATGGCCTCTAAACCTTCAAGCTGCATACTGGACCCTATTCCAACTAAACTACTGAAAGAGCTGCTTCCTGTGCTTGGCCCTCCTATGTTGAACACAATAAACGGCTCTCTATCCACCGGATGTGTACCAAACTCACTAAAAGTGGCAGTAATAAAGCCTCTCTTGAAAAAGCCAAACCTTGACCCAGAAAATATAAAAAACGACCGGCCTATATCGAATCTCCCATTCCTCTCAATTTTTTTTGAAAAAGCTGTTGCGCGGCAACTCACTGCCTTCCTGAAGACAAACAATGTATACGAAACGCTTCAGTCTGGTTTTAGACCCCATCATAGCACTGAGACTGCACTTGTGAAGGTGGTAAATTACCTTTTAATGGCGTCAGACCGAGGCTCTGCATCTGTCCTCGTGCTCATAGACCTTAGTGCTGCCTTTGATACCATCGATCACCACATTCTTTTGGAGAGATTGGAAACCCAAATTGGTCTACACGGACAAGTTCTGGCCTGGTTTAGATCTTATCTGTCGGAAAGATATCAGTTTGTCTCTGTGGATGGTTTGTCCTCTGACAAATCAACTGTAAATGTCGGTGTTCCTCAAGGTTCCGTTTTAGGATCACTATTGTTTTCACTATTATTTTACCTCTTGGTGATGTCATTCGGAAACATAATGTTAACTTTCACTGCTATGCAGATGACACACAGCTGTACATTTTGATGAAACATGGTGAAACCTCAAAATTGCCCTCGCTGGAAGCCTGTGTTTCAGACATAAGGAAGTGGATGGCTGCAAATGTTCTACTTTTAAACTTGGACAAAACAGAGATGCTTATTCTAGGTCTCAAGAAACAAAGAGATTTTCTGTTGAATCTGACAATTAATCTTGATGGTTGTACAGTCGTCTCAAATAAAACTGAAGGACCTCGGCGTTACTCTGGACCCTGATCTCTCTTTTGACAAACATATCAAGATTGGTTCAAGGACAGCTTTTTTCCATCTACGTAACAAATCAGAAACTTTCTGTCCAAACATGATGCAGAAAAATGTATCCATGCTTTTGTCACTTCTAGGTTAGACTACTGCAATGCTCTACTTTCCGGCTACCCAAATAAAGCACTAAATAAACTTCAGTTAGTGCTAAACACGGCTGCTAGAATCTTGACGAGAACCAAAAAATGTGATCATATTACTCCAGTGCTAGCCTCTCTACACTGGCTTCCTGTTAAGGCAAGGGCTGATTTCAAGGTTTTACTGCTAACCTACAAAGCATTACATGGGCTTGCTCCTACCTATCTTTCCGATTTGGTCCTGCCGTACATACCTACACGTATACTACGGTCACAAGACGCAGGCCTCCTAACTGTCCCTAGAATTTCTAAGCAAACAGCTGGAGGCAGGGCTTTCTCCTATAGAGCTCCATTTTTATGGAATGGTCTGTCTACCCATGTGAGAGACGCAGACTCGGTCTCAACCTTTAAGTCTTTATTGAAGACTCATCTCTTCAGTAGGTCCTATGATTGAGTGTAGTCTGGCCCAGGAGTGTGAAGGTGAACGGAAAGGCTCTGGAGCAACGAACCGCCCTTGCTGTCTCTGCCTGGCCGGTTCCCCTCTCTCCACTGGGATTCTCTGCCTCAAACCCTATCACAGGGGCTGAGTCACTGGCTTACTGGTGCTCTTCCATGCCGTCCCTAGGAGGGGTGCGTCACTTGAGTGGGTTGAGTCACTGACGTGATCTTCCTGTCTGGGTTGGCGCCCCCCCCCCCCTTGGGTTGTGCCGTGGCGGAGATCTTTGTGGGCTATACTCGGCCTTGTCTCAGGATGGTAAGTTGGTGGCTGAAGATATCCCTCTAGTGGTGTGGGGGCTGTGCTTTGGCAAAGTGGGTGGGGTTATATCCTGCATGTTTGGCCCTGTACGGGGGTATCATCGGATGGGGCCACAGTGTCTCCTGACCCCTCCTGTCTCAGCCTCCAGTATTTATGCTGCAGTAGTTTATGTGTCGGGGGGCTAGGGTCAGTCTGTTATGTCTGGAGTATTTATCCTGTCTTATCCGGTGTCCTGTGTGAATTTTAGTATGCTCTCTCTAATTCTCTCTTTCTCTCTCTCTTTCTTTCTTTCTTTCTCTCTCTCGGTGGACCTGAGCCCTAGGACCATGCCTCAGGACTACCTGGCATGATGACTCCTTGCTGTCCCCAGTCCACCTGGCCGTGCTGCTGCTCCAGTTTCAACTGTTCTGCCTGCAGCTATGGAACCCTGACCTGTTCACCGGACGTGCTACCTGTCCCAGACCTGCTGTTTTCAACTCTCTAGAGACAGCAGGAGCGGTAGAGATACTCTGAATGATCGGCTATGAAAAGCCAACTGACATTTACTCCTGAGGTGCTGACCTGTTGCACCCTCGACAACCACTGTGATTATTATGAATTGTCCCTGCTGGTCATCTATGAACATTTGAACATCTTGGCCTGATATAATTTCCACCCGGCACAGCCAGAAGAGGACTGGCCACCTCTCGTAGCCTGGTTCCTCTCTAGGTTTCTTCCTAGGTTCTGGCCTTTCTAGGGAGTTTTTTCATAGCCACCGTGCTTCTACATCTGCATTCCTTGCTGTTTGGGATTTTAGGCTGGGTTTCTGTACAGCACTTTGAGATATCAGCTGATGTAAGAAGGGCTTTATAAATAAATTTGATTTGATTTGATCTGTGTTAGGACAAAACATGTTCCTTCCATGACAGAAACTGACCAGGTGAAACTATAATCTCTTATTGATGTCACCTGTTGAATCCACATCAATCACAGACCGTTTAAAGAATAGTTGTTAAGCCTAGAGACAATTGAGACATGGACTGTGTATGTGTGTCATTCAGAGGGTGCAAGACAAAATATTGAAGTGCATTTGAACGGGGTATGCTAGTAGGTACCAGGCGCACCAGTTTGAGTGTGTCAAGAACTGCAACGCTGCTGAGTTTTTTTACGCTCAACAGTTTCCTGTGTGTATCAAGAATGGTCCACCACCCAATAGGACATTCAGCCAACTGGACACAACTGTGGTAAGCATTGAAGTCAAGCATCCCCGTGGAACGCTTTCCACACCTTGCAGAGGCAGTGGCGTAGGCACAGATCCTGAGTGTACATAAGATGTCGAACACCTTCCTACATTATCTTAGCTGCACCCCCTTTTAGGTTTCATAACAGCCTCAATTTGTGACGAATTGATGTTCCAACTGTTTTGTACACTCAGTGTAGGTCTTCAACGTGTCTGAGCCTCAACTGCCCAATCAGCTCTGGGCTTCCCCACTGGATCTCCTCACATTTACATAATTTAGCAGACACTCTTATCCAGAGTGAGTTACAGGAACAAATTAGGGTTAAGTGCCCTGCTCAAGGGCACATTTGAGATTTTTCACCTAATCATCTTGGGGATTTGAACCAGCGACATTTCGGTTACTGGCCCAATGCTCTTAACCTGCCGCCTCACTAGCTGGCTGAATCACAGCAGTTGGCACCTTTTTGCTGAAACTGAAATGCTGTGTGTTGAAGCACTTACTGTTGAGGTTCTTCTGTGTTGAGCACATGCAACTGACATCACGATAATGAACTAGCTTAGCTAATGAATTAGCGACGTTGGTCGAGGTGTGCATGACCAGAATGACACATAGATCTTCACAGTCTATGCCATATATCATATTTAGACTGTGAACATCTAAGCAGAAATGTTGATTGACTCTCTCCAGTGGCAGATGGCCTACAGACTATTGCATATATTCTTCAAAGTCGACTTTGTACACGGAAAATGGTCCAACTCTGCCTCTTTCTCAATTTTTAAACTGAAATGGGGTGTGGTTCATCGATGTGTCATTCTGGTAATGCGTGCCGCGAACAACGTTGTCACGCCTGATCCCGCTCTCTGGCACTCGAGTGCTCCAGGCTGCCATTCATTACGCACACCTGTCACCATCATTACGCGCATACGTGCATTTATTTTGGAAAAATACATACTCAACAAAGTGCACAAATAGATGTTTACATCGATGGCAAAAATCGATGGCAAAAAAAATATGTGCAAATTGTATTAGTCATATCCTAAGTACAAATTCAGTGAAGGCCACAGATGACATGACAAAATGAATTGTCTCAGTTAAAAACAAGATATTTTCTGATATTTCAGATCAAATCAAATCAAATTGTATTGGTCACATACACATGGTCAGCAGATGTTATTGCCAGTGTAGTGAAATGCTTGTAGTGTAGGGAAATGCTTGTTAAATAAATGTCATGTTTCTTACACTTCAATTACAGGGGACATTTCAATGTATATGAATTAATCTTTTTAAATTAGATGTCGGTGACCCAATAAACTTAAAAAGGTCTGAGGAAATAAAAAAATACAGGTTTAATGGAAGGACCCAGCTACTGTTTGAACTGGTTTGAGTCTGGGTTTTGTGAAATGAGGCCAATTTGTATTTACCGTAGCCTTAATCTAGTCCCCAGACACTTCCTCCAGCCTCCGCTGTGCGCAATAGCCTGGGGGCGAGGTTACTGTAGCCTAGACTGCCCTAATTTGCTCTGCAGCGAAAAGTGGTGCGTTTGAAAACTATAGAAAGTTATCTCTTTTTCTTTTCCGTGTGACTTTTACCTGGAACCTTTTTGAAACCGGCAAGATAAGGTGGTGTGGAAAGTCAACAGGGTAATGGTGGAAGAATTCGTGTCCAGTACGTTTTAAAACGATGTACCATACTGAACGCGACCCAGGTCATTCTGGGTATTATGCAATCGGTGACACTCTCGAGACGTGTGTTCAAAAAGATAGACCAGTTTTTAATAGAAGCCTGTGGGTAGATCGCCAGCCTGCAAGGATCATATCCCGTTTTCGCAATTTCCTTCATTAAATAAGGTAGGTTTCTACCTTGACAGAATTGTTGGTGTTTTCAAGACAACTTGGAAATTCCGAGTTAAAATTTGAATACGTTTTTTTTGCGGTGAGCTTCCTTTTTGTTGATTCTGATACTTTCCAAGTGGGAAACCGAGTTTATCTTTCTACAACGAGTTTACAAGTAGAAAATGTCGGAGTTTCCGAGTTCCGATTTTCTTGAACGCGGCAACATGAATAGGGCTTCTCTGCATGAGTTATACCTTCTTTTTATTTATTTAACTTGGCAAGTCAGAACAAATTCGTATTTACAATGACGGCCTACCACGGCCAAACCCGGACGACGTTGGGCCGATTGTGCGCCGCCCTTTGGCACTTCCAATTACGGCCGGTTGTGATACGGCCTGGATAACTTTGATTGATAATATTCTTCTGAGAATAAACTGTTGTTGACTTCAAATAACTTTTCTCTACACTATTATTTTTCAATTAAACACATAGATGTAGTCTACTATGTGGATCGGCAATAAAGTATGTTGAATAAGTAAAATTGGTCGTGAGACAGCTACGCACTATGCGACAACACAATTTGATGTCAGGACAATATACCGTAGCCTCAATCCACTATAAGCATGGACCGACGCCTTTTGGACCACCAATAATTTCAACTTCCACGGATATAGATTGTTGGTCCGGATTTGGCCCAAATGTAGAAGTCTACGTTTGGTTCAGATTTGGTCCGGGTCAGACCAGCCATGATTTGGCCCAGGCCAAAACATAGACATCTGATTGGGGTCCGGACCAAATCTGAACCAATCATAGAGTACGTTTACATGCGTTTACATGTACACTACTAATTTGATATTAAACTGATTATGACAGAAGGCCGAGTATGGCATTAGTCATGTAAACATGCACCCTATTCTGCTTATATTGATCGGTGTAAGGTCATATTCAAAGTAAGAATGCGCCGATTAAAACGTCTGCTCGCTTAATCAGCGTTCCAGCGGTGTATTTGATCTGAACATGGGCCAGAACCTGTCAACTCAACCTCCCTCTTTAATACGCGATTGAAGTGAGTTCAGGAAAAACTGAAAGTATGCATCTTATAATTAGTTTTCACATACAAATTTATGTAGATACGCGTAGATACGTCCGACTTTGGGATCAGAATTTAAACTTGTTGCACCAACCAAAAATAAGACTAGTTTTAGCTAAATCCGGCGTAAGCAATATGCGTTCATGAGATTTGATGCTTCATAAGGATGGTTGCTAGGCAGCGCCGCTTTACTAGGCTGTTACGGTCCTCACGGCAGTAATAAACGTTGCGAGGCTTGTCCTCATTACTTCGCAAATCCCACCACTATGTATGCACGTTTTCTTAACCACAAGTGGATGGATATCACTGAATTACGAAAATATTTGGAATAAAGTAGGCTAGTCCCACTGAAGGCATTTTATCATATTATAAACCCAGGATCGTTACACTTCGTTACAATATTGTTGCTTAACAGCACCATGAATGGGACAGTAGTTATCGCGCTGCTTTGAGACAAGCGTGGGGACTCGTCTTGATTATCAATCAATGTCTGATTTTAGTTTTCATAGAATCTCCGTTCGGATATTTGGTTACAATTAGGCGGGGAAAATGTTAGCCCACGCAAGCCTAAATTAAATAGTACCCGCAAAACACCAGTCTCAACGTCAACAGTGAAGAGGCGACTCCGGGATGCTGGCCTTCTAGGCAGAGTTGCAAAGATAAAGCCACATCTCAGATTGTCAAATAAAAATAAAATATTAAGATGGGCAAAAGAACAGACACTGGACAGAGGAACTCTGTCTAGAAGGCCAGCATCCCGGAGTCGCCTCTTCACTGTTGATGTTGAGACTGGTGTTTTGCTAGTATTATTTAATGAAGCTGCCAGTTGAGGACTTGAGGCGTCTGTTTCCCAACTAGACACTCTAATGTAGTCCTCTTGCTCAGTTGTGCACCTGGGCCTCCTGTAACAGTATAACTTTAAACCGTCCCCTCGCCCCGACACCGGCGCGAACCAGGGACCCTCTGCACACATCAACAACAGTCACCCACGAAGCGTCGTTACCCATCGCTCCACAAAAGCCGCGGCCCTTGCAGAGCAAGGGGAAACACTACATCTAGGTTTCAGAGCAAGTGACGTAACTGATTGAAACGCTACTAGCGCGTACCCGCTAACTAGCTAGCCATTTCACATCCGTTACACTCCCACCCCTCTTTCTATTCTGGTTAGAGCCAGTTTGCGTTGTTCTGTGAATGGAGTAGTACACAGCGTTGTACGAGATCTTCAGTTTCTTGGCAATTTCTCTCATGGAATAGCCTTCATTTCTCAGAACAAGAAGACTGACAAGTTTCAGAAGAAAGTTATTTGTTTCTGTCCATTTTGAGCCTGTAATCGAACCCACAAATGCTGATGCTCCAGATACTCACCTAGTCTAAAGAAGGCCAGTTTTATTGCTTCTTTAATCAGAACAATAGTTTTCAGCTGTGCTAACATAATTGCAAGAAGGGTTTTCTAATGATCAATTAGCCTTTTAAAATTATAAACTTGGATTAGCTAACACAACGTGCCATAGGAACACAGGAGTGATGGTTGCTGATAAATGGCCTCTGTACGCCTATGTAGATATTCCATTAAAAATCAGCCGTTTCCAGCTACAATAGTCATTTACAACATTAACAATGTCTACACTGTATTTCTGATCAATTTGATGTTATTTTAATGGACAAAAAATGTGCTTTTCTTTCAAAAACAAGGACATTTCTAAGTGACCCCCAAACTTTTGAACGGTAGTATACATTTACATTTTGGTCATTCTTCAGACTATCTCATCCAGAGCGACTTACAGTCAATGTTATTGTAGTTTAACTGGTCTGTTGGTATATTCTGAACATCATGGCTGCCAGTTGTAAAGCTTTTGAAGAAGCTTGCATAAGAGCATGTGCCCGATGGGAGCAATAATACATATTATATGTTGTAGTCTTCATTTGGCTCCTCTTCCCTATATTAACTGGATAAACAAATAATTATTGTGTTATAATGTTTACTTCATTAAGAATGTATGTGGCAGGTGACATTTGGCCAATGTCTCTAATGAGCTCTTTTTAACTTTCATTCAGAACCCGAAAATGTACCTATTTTTAACGTCTGGAAAATACGTATATTCAAGGTCCAGAAAATACGTATTTTCAACATCTGGAAAATTTACCTGATTTTAACGCCCAGAAAAGTATTTTTTAACATCATTTAACTTACTAGGAAAGCCTACTATCGAATAAAATAAAACAGCATTTGTCACTTGCACCGAATACGACCTTAAGGTGAAGTTCTTACTTACGAGCCCGTAACCAACAATGCAGTTCAGAAAATAGAGTTAAGAACATATTTACTAAATAAAGTAAACACTTTTTATTTTAAAGGGGCTTGTTTTTATGTTTGCAGACATGCGCCTTCTGCTGTTCATTCATTTGACTACACTGCCTGTCAATAATCTGTCCCTTTAAGCCTATGTAATCATTGTAACTGAATTCTGACTTTTAATACATTCTAGAGATACAGAAGGGAATACATGGCTACAGTGACAGTCATGCATCGGCAGCCAGCCCTGTGGAGGCAGTGCCATAGGACTGCTGGTATTGGCATCTGTCGTCTCCACACCAGCAGCAGCAATGCCTCCTCCAAAGAGCATTACAAGGTCCTAGTGCTGGGAGGAGGAACTGGGGGCATCGCAATGAGTGCTCGGATGAAGAGGAAGCTAGGGGCGGAAAACGTGGCCGTAGTGGAACCCAGTGAGGTATTAAAGACAGTTGTTGACTACTAAAGGGTACCCTATTCACTATAGCATCGGTGCTAGGGAAAGGGAAAGGGGGATACCTAGTCAGTTGTATAGGGAAAGGGGGGGATACCTAGTCAGTTGAACAGGGAAAGGGGGGGACGGTACTGTACTGTAATACTCCCCAGTCTGTATGAAAGGAAAGGGGGATACCTAGTCAGTTGTACAACTGAATGCCTTCAACTGAAATGTGTCTACCGCATTTAACCCAACCCCTCTGAATCAGAGAGGCCTACAGTCAATCCAATGTGCCTTCAGAAAGTATTCATACCCCTTGACTTATTCCACATTTTGTTAATACAGCATTTATTCAAAATAGATTTAAAAAAATAATAATTCTTACCCATCTACACACAATTTATTTATTTGAGAATGGAATACAGTATTCATTTACATAAGTATTCACATCCTTGAGTCAATACTTTTTAGATTACAGCTGCAAGTCTTTCTGGGTAAGTCTCTAAGAGCTTTCCACACCTGGATTGTGCAACATTTGTCCATTATTCTTTTAAAAATTCTTTAAGATCTGTCAAATTGGTTCTCATTGCTAGACAACCATTTTCGGGTCTTGCCGTAGATTTAAGTCAAAACTGTAATACGGCCACTCAGGAACATTCACTGTCTTCTTGGCAAGCAACTCCAGAGTAGATTTGGCCTTGTAAAATTAGGTTATTGTTCTGCTGGAAGGTGAATTATTCTCCCAGTGTCTGGTGGAAAGCAGACTGAACCAGGTTTTCCTTTAGGATTTTGCCAATGCTTAGCTCCATTCTGTTTCTTTTTTATCCTAAAAAACTCCCCAGTCCTTAATGATTACAAGCATACCCATAACATGGTGCAGCCACCACTACGCTTGAAAATATGGAGAATGGTTCTCAGTAATGTGTTGTATTGGATTTGCCCCAAACATAACAATTTGTATTCAGGACAAAAAGTCAATTGCTTTGTCACATTTTTTGCAGTTTTACTTTAGTGCCTTGTTGCAAACAGGATGCATGTTTTGGAATTTTTATATTCTGTATAGGCTTCCTTCTTTTCACTCTGTCATTTAGATTAGTATTGAGGAGTAACTACAATGTTGTTGATCCATCCTCTGTTTTCTCCTATCACAGCTATTAAACTCTGTAACTGTTTTAAAGTCTCCATTGGCCTTATGGTGAAATCCCTGAGCGGTTTCCTTCCTCTCCGGCAACTGAGTTAGGAAGGACGCCTGTATCTTTGTAGTGACTGGGTGTATTGATACACCTGCCAAAGTGTAATTAATAACTTCACCATGGTCAAAGGGATATTCAATGTCTGCTATTTATTTTATTTTCACCATCTAACAATAGGTTCCCTTCTTTGTGAGGAATTGGAAAACCTCCCTGGTCTTTGTGTTTCAAATGCACTGCTCGACCTTACTGATAATTGTGTGTGTGTGGGGTACAGAGATGAGGTAGTCATTCAAAAATCATATTGAACACTATTCCATGTAACTTGTTAAGCAAAGTTTTTCTCCTGAACTTATTTAGGCTTACCCTAACAAAGGGGTTGAATACTTATTGACTCAAGACATTTAAGCTTTTCATTTTTTTATGAATTTGTAAAAAAATTAATAATAATTCTAAACACAATTACACTTTGACATTATGGGATATTAAGTGTAGGCTAGTGACAAAAAAAAATCTAAATTTAATCAATTTTAAATTAAGGCTGTAACACAACAAAAATGTGGAAAAAGTCGTCCATGGTGTGAATACTTTCTGAAGGCACTGTAGTCCACTACTAGACCAGAGCCCATAGTGCATTATATAGGGAATAAGGGTGCCGTTTGGGATGAACATGTAGTCTAGTGCATGGGACAACATTAGTGAGCAGCATTCTTCCCTGTGTTTTATAGATGCATTACTATCAGCCCATCTGGACATTGGTTGGAGCTGGGGCTAAAAGTGTGGCCTCCTCTGGTCGCCCTACAGCCAGTGTCATACCTCCTGGGGTCAAGTGGGTGAAATCCAATGTACAGGAGATCGACCCAGACACAAACACTGTGCGCACAGACAATGGCATGGAGGTAGGAAGGGCTGTTTTACTTTCATATCGTTAATTTGATTTAATACATGTTGATTGACTTGATCAAACAGTCATTATTGGGCTTGGTATTAACGTGAGCAAGGCAAAAAGGGTCAGTCGAGCGTTGTCATAATCTATTTTTCCCACCTTTCCTGGCAACATCAGATGCTATAAAAGATCCTCTTAATATGAAACGGGTCTTGATATGCAACTAACCAAATGTCAATGAAGTCAATTTCAGCTTTACATGTCCTATCCAAGGAAGTGGGCGTACAATCATTTTCCGCCCTACAACTGACTGAATTGTATTGTCTTCCCTGTAACAGATCTCCTACCAGTATCTGATAGTGGCTCTAGGTCTACAACTACACTATGAAAAGGTGATAATACCATAGATTGTTAGTTTCACTTCCTCAATATTGTTTCAACATACTGACTTACTGTATAATTGTGTAGCAACAAGTTTGGACAGTTACATGTGTCTATGTTCTGATGTTCTGTTGCCTGTGTTCTGATGTTCTGTTGCCTGTGTTCTGATGTTCTGTTGCCTGTGTTCTGATGTTCTGTTGTTGTCAAGGCACATTTATCAGTTAGTTGTTATCAGTTAGTTGTTATCGGTTAGTTATTTGGCGTAGGCTATGGCGAAACAGTAGCCTGTGTGATTTCTGTTTTAATAAACCGTTCAATTAGAGAATTCGTTCCTCTGTTGTGGACATTCTTTTATTTATGATATATCGAGGTTGTTACAATTGTATGCGTCAGTCTCTGCCAATGATACAATCTTTTGGTCTTCTTACAATGACTTTCTAGATCAAAGGCCTGCCTGAGATTGATGATTGGGTGAAATTTAAGATTGGTTCAAACTACTCTGTGCAAACCGTGGAGAAGACTTGGAGTGCACTACAGAACTTCAAAGAGGGAAATGCTATATTCTCTTTCCCCAACACTCCGGTGAAGTGTGCAGGAGCACCACAGAAGATCATGTACCTGACCGATGCTTATCTCAGAAAGGTATTGTAATACTAATGATACAAAATGCATCAGATAAAGCTTTATTAACAAGTATTATGATGAATCTCCATTTTTTGTCAAATTATCTGGGTCGTGTTAGTGGACATTTTACCAAAACATTTTTGTAACGGAAGTGTTTCTTATTTGACGTGTTCAAATAATATCTTCCTGTTTCACTCCGTTCAAAGTATTTTCTTCCATTTCATACCTACTGAACACAACCCAGCATAAAAGGTTATTCTGATCTGATCCCTCTCGAAGACAGGAAAAAGAGCAACTGCCAACGTCATGTACAACACGTCACTGCCAGTGCTGTTTGGCATCAAGAAATATGCAGATGCATTGTGGGAGATAGTGAAGAATCGCGACATCCAGGTGAATCTCAGACACAACCTCATCGAGGTCCGGGCCAACAAGCAGGAGGCCGTGTTTGAAAACCTTGACAATCCTGGAGAAACTGAAGTGTTTGAGGTAAGTTCCAGGTAGCCTGGCCCCAGATCTATTTTGTGTTATGTTGCCAACTCCTATGCCTATGGTCATTATCATGTGTCACAAAGACCGTAGGAGTTGGCAAGACAACACAGACATATCTGGGACCAGGCTAAGTTCCAGGCAGCTATGATGTACAAATGGAGAACACAGAATGGTAGTTCAGAGGGGTTTGTTTACACATCTGCAATAGATTATCTAAGATGACATAGAAGCTTGATGCTAAGAAACAAACAATCCAGAATGATTCATATCGGAACATTCACTGGGCAACAACAAGACAGTCATAGTTGTATAATTTCATTTGTTTTTTGCTCATTTTCAGTCAATGAATCAATCTTTTTTTTTCTTTCTGTCAGTATGAGATGCTTCATGTCACTCCTCCAATGGGACCCAACCCGGTGGTTAAAGGATCCTCATTGGCTGATGAGGGTGGCTGGCTGGACGTCAACAAAGAGACCCTTCAACATAACGAGTATCCCAACGTGTTTGGGATCGGAGACTGCACCAACCTGCCCACAGCCAAAACAGCTGCTGCGGTGGGTATGTGATTTCAGTTCTTCTATTTTCCCACTACAAAAAAAGAACACAACAAAACACCAAGTTAGGGGGAAACGACTCTTGCAAAACTAAAAAAAAAAAAAAGGTATTTGCCTGCCCACTTGCCAGGTTGAAAACCTGTACCTACAGTCAGGCCCATAATTATTGGCACCCTTGATAAAGATGAGTGAAAAAGACTGTATAAAAGAAATAATTCAAATACTGAGCTATATTGTTTGCTTTAAACAGTTGGGGAATTCTATTATTTTATACCAATACAATTGCTCAGAGAAAGAGATTTTGTTTAACAAGTTATACATAAAATACATCTAAAAAAAGATAGGGTTTAAAATTGTTTTACTCCAGAACCCTCCCCTGTTTTACTCTAGAACCCTCCCTCCCCTGTTTTACTCCAGAACCCTCCCCTGTTTTACTCCAGAACCCTCCCCTGTTTTACTCTAGAACCCTCCCCTGTTTTACTCCAGAACCCTCCCCTGTTTTACTCTAGAACCCTCCCCTGTTTTACTCCAGAACCCTCCCCTGTTTTACTCCAGAACCCTCCCCTGTTTTACTCTAGAACCCTCCCCTGTTTTACTCTAGAACCCTCCCCTGTTTTACTCTAGAACCCTCCCCTGTTTTACTCTAGAACCCTCCCCTGTTTTACTCTAGAACCCTCCCCTGTTTTACTCCAGAACCCTCCCCTGTTTTACTCCAGAACCCTCCCCTGTTTTACTCCAGAACCCTCCCCTGTTTTACTCCAGAACCCTCCCCTGTTTTACTCCAGAACCCTCCCCTGTTTTACTCCAGAACCCTCCCCTGTTTTACTCCAGAACCCTCCCCTGTTTTACTCTAGAACCCTCCCCTGTTTTACTCTAGAACCCTCCCCTGTTTTACTCCAGAACCCTCCTCTGTTTTACTCCAGAACCCTCCTCTGTTTTACTCCAGAACCCTCCCCTGTTTTACTCTAGAACCCTCCCCTGTTTTACTCCAGCACCCTCCCCTGTTTTACTCCAGCACCCTCCCCTGTTTTACTCTAGAACCCTCCTCTGTTTTACTCCAGAACCCTCCCCTGTTTTACTCTAGAACCCTCCTCTGTTTTACTCTAGAACCCTCCCCTGTTTTACTCCAGCACCCTCCCCTGTTTTACTCTAGAACCCTCCCCTGTTTTACTCTAGAACCCTCCCCTGTTTTACTCCAGCACCCTCCCCTGTTTTACTCCAGAACCCTCCCCTGTTTTACTCCAGAACCCTCCCCTGTTTTACTCCAGAACCCTCCCCTGTTTTACTCTAGAACCCTCCTCTGTTTTACTCCAGAACCCTCCCCTGTTTTACTCCAGAACCCTCCCCTGTTTTACTCCAGAACCCTCCCGTGTTTTACTCTAGAACCCTCCCTCCCCTGTTTTACTCTAGAACCCTCCCTCCCCTGTTTTACTCCAGAACCCACCCGTGTTTTACTCCAGAACCCACCCGTGTTTTACTCCAGAACCCTCCCCTGTTTTACTCCAGAACCCTCCCCTGTTTTACTCTAGAACCCTCCTCTGTTTTACTCCTGAACCCTCCCCTGTTTTACTCCAGAACCCTCCCCTGTTTTACTCCAGAACCCTCCCCTGTTTTACTCCAGAACCCTCCCCTGTTTTACTCTAGAACCCTCCCCTGTTTTACTCCAGAACCCTCCCCTGTTTTACTCCAGAACCCTCCCTCCCCTGTTTTACTCCAGAACCCTCCCTCCCCTGTTTTACTCCAGAACCCTCCCCTGTTTTACTCCAGAACCCTCCCCTGTTTTACTCCAGAACCCTCCCCTGTTTTACTCCAGCACCCTCCCCTGTTTTACTCCAGAACCCTCCCCTGTTTTAACCTAGAACCCCCCCTCCCCTGTCTTACTCTAGAACCCTCCCCTGTTTTACTCTAGAACCCTCCCCTGTTTTACTCCAGAACCCTCCCCTGTTTTACTCCAGAACCCTCCCCTGTTTTACTCCAGAACCCTCCCCTGTTTTACTCCAGAACCCTCCCCTGTTTTACTCCAGCACCCTCCCCTGTTTTACTCCAGAACCCTCCCCTGTTTTAACCTAGAACCCCCCCTCCCCTGTCTTACTCCAGAACCCTCCCCTGTTTTACTCTAGAACCCTCCCTCCCCTGTTTTACTCTAGAACCCTCCCTCCCCTGTTTTACTCTAGAACCCTCCCCTGTTTTATAAAAAAAAGATTCTGCATAAACACTGACACGTTTCATTGAATTTGCCTGTTTTGAAAACAGAGGTCCCAATCATTTTGACCCCAATCTTCCTCAGATTTTTTGTACTACTTCTCTGAACAATTGTATTGGTATAAAATAATATAATTTCCCAATTGTTTTAAGCAAACAATATAGCTCAGTATTTGAATTATTTATATTATACCGTTTTTTTTGTTGACTATTTTTTATCAAGGGTGCCAATAATTATGGACCTGGCTACATGTAGTATATTTTCTATTGAGCATGGGAAAGATAACATGGTGTATTTTATTTCCAGCTGCCCAGTCTAGTATTCTGGACAGAACTATTTCAAAAGTCTTGAAGAATGAAAAGCCAGATACAAAGGTACGTTACCTAACTAACACGAATTAAACTAAACCTAACCTCTTTTTTAAATTTTTTATTACAAATACGTTGTGTATTTAGTTTTTTCATAATCTACAAGATAACACAGTGCTAAAATACTTGTGTTTACAGTACGACGGCTACACTTCCTGCCCTTTGGTGACGAGTTACAGTACAGTCATTCTGGCTGAGTTTGACTATAGTGGTCAGCCATTGGAGACATTCCCCATTGACCAAAGCAAGGAGAGATGGACCATGTACCACATGAAAGCTGACGTGATGCCTCCTCTGTATTGGCATGGTCTTCTCAAGTAAGTAGCTGTCAAAGAGAATTCCTGGGTTGTGTTCATTAGGCACCAAAATGGAAAAACTGACTGAAACATGGAGCATTTAACCAATAAGACACCCTTATTTTCATTTTCTGTTGCAAAAACGTTTTCAAATGTTTTCTGTTGTGTGCCCTAATAAACACAACCCTGTATGTAGATTAAAGTGGCAGGAAAGAAAGTCTAAATGGATGTTTTTGGTGGGGAATATTAGTCTTAAACGTAAATCTGATCTTTTTCCCAAAGGGGATTCTGGGGTGGACCAGGACCAATCAGGAAAATCATGCACCTTGGGATGAAATAGAAGTTATAACCTATTAAGATGTGCTGTTCCAGACTGCTACACGAGTAATCATTACAATAACCATGATCATTTTATAATACAATTAAACAAGTCATTGACAATCAATTGAAATCTCAAAGTAAATCGATGACAAAAGTAATATTGCAGCATTCCATGACATACTATATCGTTCATTATAAACTGGGTGGTTCGAGCCCTGAATGCTGATTGGCTGAAAGCCATGGTATATCAGACCGTATACCACGGGTATGACAAAACATTTATTTTTAGTGCTCTAATTATGTTTGTAACCAGTTTATAATAGCAATGAGGCACCTCGGGGGTTTGTGGTATATGGGCAATATACCACGGCTAAGGGCTGTGTTCAGGCACTCCACGTTGCGTCGTTTTGTGTGTGTATCTAATATATATATATTTATCTCATCTCATTGCTTAAATGTATGCATAAATAAGACCTTATAGATGCCAAGTCTTGGTCGTGATATGGTTTCAGTCCTGTCATTTCATAAAGAATATGTGCTATATTATAAAGATGTGTAATTTTAATAAATAACAAATATGTCATAGTTTGTCCTTGCATTTCTTCCAGTGTTCTATTTTGCTGGTAACCTATGACTACCCCTTGTTGTTGGACAAATACTGTACTATAACAGCCTTCTCTGCTTACAATGACCATACCATACAAGACATCCACACATACTAGTACTCTGCTTAGTAGACTAATGCTGCGTTCCTAACCAAGTGGGAATTTACCACATTACGACAGGGAACAATCCTCTTGAACGGCCTTCCAACTGGTAATTACTAGTGCGAAACTCGTCTATTATCCTGAGTAACCCACTTCTCCCACATGCTGACCTCTGACCTCACCTACTAAGGAAATGACCTATATAACAGCAATCCAACAACAAAACATTATTTATTAAAAACATTTTTTTTGGGGGGGGGGGGGGTTTAACACTAATTTGTTTACAAGCATGATAGCTTAAGTTTTAGTTTTGTTTACGCAGCTTGTTGGCCATTAGCTCATCAGCGTTTTTCAACGAGTTCAAAGCACATGAATGTATCCAACTGGTAAATTCCCACCTCCTACTACTTGGTTATGAAAGAAGCATATGGCTGCGTTTACACAGTCAGCCAAAATCTGATATTTTTCCACTAATTGGTCTTTTGACCAATCGCATGAGATATTTCAAATTAGATATTTTTTTCAGAGCTGATTTGATTAGTCAAAATACCAATTAGTGAAAAAAATATTTGAATTGGGCTACCTGTGTAGATGCAGCCTATGACTAAGGAAGAATGTGATCAGACTTTGCTTTCCAAAACCTTTTTTTGAAAACTGCTGGACTGTTTTGGATACACCTTATGTGCACTTGTATAGGTCAAATGTATGAATTATCCAGGGATTGTGATGACGTAGGTTTCTAATTACAGTGGGTGCACTCGTTTTACTCCAGTGCAGCCACATGTGCTCCGTATTGAAACAGATGTGAGAAAAAAATGACATTTTTTACTGCATACCTATGATGTTATTCAGTGGTTGCTTTCAGCTGTTTTTTTCAGTGGTGGTACACTGTAAATTCATTGCATGTACTGTAATCCACTTGGCAGAAGATATCTAACCTACCATTACGCTTGTTTACACTGAACTGCACTGTGGTACTAATCATGGTTACGTTAAGACACCATTGAGCTGGAGCGAGATATGGGTCGGAAAACATACCTCAATGTAGGGATGGGATATGCCATGTGGATAAAGGTAAAATGTGGAGTACAGTGTCATATTCCATCCCTGCATTGAGGCATGTTTTCTGATATCTCAGTGCTGGCTCCATGGTGTTTGAATATAACGTTCTGACCCCAGTGCAGTTTTGTGTAAACAAGGGTAATTGTAGGGTCGGCGTCTTCTGGCAATGTAATCCACATTCCTAGACATCACACTAGTAGCGCTATATTCAGTGTAGTTAAATCGAATGCATCCACTGTGTTTGTGATGAGGCGGGAAATGGCGTCCACAGAGCCCGTCGGTGGTATGTGGTCCTAAACACAGCTGACAGCCAGACCGCTCTCTCGGTGGCCGCACAGTTGCGGCTACCAGTGGACAGGCCAGCAGCGAGTTTAGTTACGAGTTTCTTGGACCATTGGTAAGTAACGTTAATTGGTTATGGCTGTGTCAACATGTTTTTGATTCAAACGACTGCCATATCGCTAGTTAGCTGTGAGCTAGCTAGCTAGATGGCCAACTTGGTGTAGCTAATGTTAGTTATCAGCCAGCTAACTGGTTATCAAAGGAATTAACTAGCGACATGTTTTGCAATAATAGTTACTAGCCATTTGTTTTATTTCATAGGTTAACGGCCTCTTTCCATGTTCCTTGTTTGGTGGCAATCGTGAAATCAACATAGCTAGCTCGCTAATGTTAGCTGGCTAACTTTAGCTAACTAGCTCTGTAACGTAACGTAGTTAGCTAACGTTAGTTCGATAGCCAGACAGCTATTCTCTGTTACTTTTGTTATTGTTATCTAGTCCATATTTATTTGGCTAACTATGTACTATCTAGTTATATCGTGAACAGCTAACTAGATCGTTTATAACGGCCGTAATTAAATCATTAGTTAGCTAGCTAGCGGTTACATAACACAACTAGCTAGCTAATACAAGGCTCATGCTTCTGTGCTGTTTACTGTCTTGTACTTTTACTAGCAAATGCTAGATAAAACAAATATATTTGGCTAGTTAACGTCAAAATTACTTCTGGTGTGTGTCAGGGAATTATCTTTGTATTCTTACTAAGTTAGGTAGCTAGTGAGGCCTCTCCCACTAATAGCAGCTAGGTAGCCAAGTTAGCCAACAACTTCAGCTACCTAACCAAGTTAGCAGAACGAACACCGCCCACTTTTCCCAGTTAGTACTGTTCATAAAATGGATCATCACTCCATAGGTACTGTAGTATATTAGATCCCACTCTATAGGTTTTTTTTTGTGCACGATGGGTAGTTATCTATGTCTATTAACGAGCTGAATTTAAATCAGAATTTTTAAATGATCATAATAGCAATTCATATTTTTCAGTATCCACATAATGTAGGGGTGTCAAACTGATTCCACAGGTTGCCCTAGACAACCAAGTGAGGGAAGTTCCTTGCTATGTAGTGACCTTAATTCATCAATCAAGTACAAGAGAGGAGCGGCAGTCCGTTGAATGAGTTTGACATGTAACATAATGGAAGTTGTTCTACACATCGGTTTTCACTAGTTACCACAGCCACAAACTCAATTGGCTATAACTGGAAAAAATATTTATGAAAATAAACATTTGCTTTTGTCTTAATTTAAGGTTAGGCATAAAGTTAGATAAAATCTATTTTTAAACCTTACCTAAATTGGTTTAAGAGAAGTTCTAGAAGTAGGCGTCTAGTCAAAGCAGCTAATGCCTTCACACAGAGGGCAACAGCCGCCAGTGATGTTGTCCAAGGGCCAACAGATGGCGATATTGAGCCGTATCATCTTACCGTCTATGAGGCCGGCACATTCGATACATTAGTATCCCTCATGGACCGGTTCGTACCAAAAACTAGAGGTTTAGAGGACCGATTATGCTTTTTCAATATCGATTTATTGGAGGACCCAAAAAAAGCCGATGCCGATTTTTATATATATTTGTAATAATGACAATTACAACAATACTGAATGAACAATTTTATTTTAACTTAATATAATACATAAATAAAATATATTTAGTCTCAAATAAATAATGAAACATGTTCAATTTGGTTTAAATAATGCTAAAACACTGTTGGAGAAGAAAGTAAAAGTGCAATATGTGCCATGTAAAAAAAGAAAACGTTTAAGTTCCTTGCTCAGAACATGAGAACATGTGAAAGCTGGTGGTTGCTTTTAACATAAGTATTCAATATTCCCAGGTAAGAAGTTTTAGGTTGTAGGAATTATAGGACTATTTCTCTCTCTACCATTTGTATTTCATAGACCTTTGACTATTGGATGTTCTTATAGGCACTTTAGTATTGCCAGCCTAATCTCGGGAGTTGATAGGCTTGAAGTCATAAACAGCGCTGTGCTTCAAGCATTGCGAAAAGCTGCTGGCAAACGGAGGGAAGTGCAGTTTGAATGAATGCTTACGAGCATTCTGCTGCCTACCGCCGCTCAGTCAGACTGCTCTATCAAATATCAAATCATAGACTTAATTATAATATAATAAACACACAGAAATACGAGCCTTGGGTCATTAATATGGTCAAATCCAAAAACTATCATTTTGAAAACAAAACTTTTATTCTTTCAGTGAAATACAGAGCCGTTCCGTATTTTATCAAACGGTTGGCAACCCTAAGTCTAAATATTGCTGTTACATTGCACAACCTTCAATGTTATGTCATAATTATGTAAAATTCTGGCAAAATAATTACGGTCTTTTTTTTATAGGAAGAAATGGTCTTCACACAGTTTGCAATGAGCCAGGGGACCCAAACTGCTGCATATACCCTGACTTTGCTTACACTGAACGCAAGAGAAGTGACAATTTCAGGCACCGCATTGATTATATGAGACGCAGGACAAGCTAGTTAAACTAGTAATATCATCAACCATGTGTAGTTAACTAGTGATTATGTTAAGATTGATTGTTTTTTTATAAGATAAGTTTAATGCTAGCTAGCAACTTACCATGGCTCCTTGCTGCCTGCACTCGCGTAACAAGTGGTCAGCCTGCCACGCAGTCTCCTTGCGGATTGCAATATAATCGGCCATAATCGGCATCCAAAAATGCAGATTACCGATAATTAGGGCCGATTTCAAGTTTTCATAACAAATCGGCCATTCCGATTAATCGGTTCGGCCACTACCAAAAACATTCTCCATCAGGCTGCATAGTCTTTGATTTCCTCCTCAACTTGACCTTTTATTTAACTAGGCAAGTCAGTTAAGAACAAAATCTTATTTACAATGAAGACCTAGCAGAAGGCCTCCTGCGGGGATGGGGGCTGGGATTACATTTTATATATAAATAAACAGGACAAAACACGCATCACGACAAGAGACCAAAGACAGCAACACGACATGGTAGCAGCACAAAACATGGTACAAACAATAATGGCGATAAGGTGGGGAAAAAGTTTACTTTCCTTATGAAACTTTCCACCACCATGCTAGTGGCTAAATGCTGATCTCGGATGTTGTTTATCGCTTTCAGCCAATCAGGTTGAAACAAGCACCTCTCTACTCATTTGTAGATATAATACTTTTTGGGATATAAATGTCAAGTATTGTTAGGGCTATTTATTTTTTTATTATGAAAAAAATCAATTGTGGCTGTGAAGCTCTGAGAGCTACATGGCACCTCACTGGTTTCCTGTGAAATATTACATTTACATAAATATTCAGACGCTTTACTCTGTACTTTGTTGATGTGCCTTTGGCAGCGATTACAGCATCAAGTCTTACTTGGATCTGACCCTACAAGCTTGGCACACCAGTATTTGGGTAGTTTCTCCAGCAATGTTTGACCGGGTTTTAGTCCGGGCTCTGGGTCGGCCACTCAAGGACATTCAGAGACTTGTCACGAAGCCTCTCCTGCGTTGTCTTAGCTGTGCTTAGGGTCGTTGTCCTGTTGGAAGGTGAACCTTCGCCCCAGTCTGAGGTCCTGAGTGCTCTGGAGCCGGTTTTCATAAAGGATCTTTCTGTACTTTGCTCCGTTCGTCTTTCCCTCTATCCTTGCTTGTCTCCCAGTCCCTGCTTCGACACAATCCTGTCTCGGAGCTCTACAGACAATTCCTTCAACCTCGTAGCTTGGTTTTTGCTCTGACATGCACTTTTAAATGTGGGACCTTATATAGACAGGTGTGCCTTTCCAAATCAAGTTGTAAAAACATCTCAAGGATGATCAATGGAAACAGGATGCACCTGAGCTCAATTTTGAGTCTCATAGCAAAGGGTCTGAATATTTATGTAAATAAGGTATTCTGTTTTTTATACATTTGCAAGAGTTTCTAAAAACCGGTTTTCGCTTGATCATTATGTGGCATTGTGTGTTTAGATTGCTGAGGAATTGTTTTTATTTAATTCACTTTAGAATACGGCTGTAACGTAACAAAGTGGAAAAAGTCAAGGGGTCTGAATATTTTCCCAAGACACTGTAGCTACATAGCACCTCACTGGTTTCCTGTATTGTGGCTCTGAGATATATACTGCATGATCAAAAGTATGTGGACACTTGCTCGTTGAACATCTCATTCCAAAATCATGGGCATTAATATGGAGTTGGTTCCCTCTTTGCTGCGAAACAACCTCCACTCTTTTGGGAAGGCATTCTGCTAGATGTTTGAACATTTGCTCCGGGGACTTGCGTCCTTTCAGCCACGGGCGTATTAGTGAGCTCGGGCACTGATGTTGTGCAATTAGGCCTGGCTCGCAGTTGGCGTTCTAATTCATCCCAAAGGTGTTCGATGGGGTTGAGGTCAGGGCTCTGTTCAGGCCATTCAAGTTCTTCCACACCGATCTCGACAAACCATTTCTCGTTTTGGGCCTTCCCAAACTGATGCCACAAAGTTGGAAGCGCAGAACTGATTAGAATGTCATTGAGGCATCCCCTGGCATCTGTCAAGCCCAGATTTGTCCGTCATACTGGCAGATACTGAAATGGTGATTTATCACTCCAGAGAACGTGTAAACACTGTTCCAGAGTCCATTAGTGGCAAGCTTTACCCCACTCCAGCCGACGGGTGTAATTGTGCATGGTGCTCTTAGGCTTGTGTGCGGCTGCTCGGCCATGGAAACCGATTTCATGAAGCTTCTGACGGACAGTCACTGTGCTGACGTTGCTTCCAGAGGCAGTTTGGAACTCGGTAGTGAGTGTTGCAACCGAAGACAGACGATTTTTACGCTCTTCATCACAGACCCGTTCTGTGAGCTTGTGTGGCCATACCGCTTTGCGGCTGAGCCGTTGATGCTCTTAGACATTTCCAATAACAGCTCTTACAGTTGACCGGGGGCAGCTCTAGCAGGGCAGAAATTGGACAAACTGACTGGTTAAAAAGGTGTCATCCAATGAATGACGGTCACTGAGCTCTTCAGTAATGGCAGTTCTACTGCCACTGTTTGTCTATGGAGATTGCATGGCTGTGTGCTCGATTTTATACACCTGTGGCTGAAATAGCCGAATCCACTAATTTGAAGGGGTGTCCACATACTTTTGTGTGTATGTATGTGTGTGTGTGTATATATACATACATACAGTTGAAGTCGGAAGTTTACATACACCTTAGCCAAATACATTTAAACTCAGTTTTTCACAATTCCTGACATTTAATCCTAGTAAAAATTCCCTGTCTTAGGTTAGTTAGGATCACCACTTTATTTTAAGAATGTGAAATGTCAGAATATTAGTAGAGAATTATTTATTTCAGCTTTTATTTCCTTCATCACATTCCCAGTGGGTCAGAAGTTTACATACACTCAATTAGTATTTGGTAGCATTGCCTTTAAATTGTTTAACTTGGGTCAAATGTTTTGGGTAACCTTCCACACGCTTCCCACAATAAGTTGGGTGAATTTTGGCCCATTCCTCCTGACAGAGCTGGTGTAACTGAGTCAGGTTTGTATAGGCCTCCTTGCTCGCACATGCTTTTTCAGTTCTGCCCACAAATTTTCAATGGGATTGAGGTCAGGGCTTTGTGATGGCCACTCCAATACCTTGACTTTGTTGTCCTTAAGCCATTTTGCCACAACTTTGGAAGTATGCTTCCATTTGGAAGACCCATTTGCGACCAAGCTTTAACTTCCTGACTGATGTTTTGAGATGTTGCTTCAATATATCCACATAATTTTCCTGCCTCATGATGCCATCTATTTTGAGAAGTGCACCAGTCCCTCCTGCAGCAAAGCACCCCCACAACATGACGCTGCCACCCCCGTGCTTCACGGTTGGGATGGTGTTCTTCGGCTTGCAAGCCTCCCCCTTTTTCCTCCAAACATAACGATGGTCATTATGTCCAAACAGTTCTGTTTTTGTTTCATCAGACCAGAGGACATTTCTCCAAAAAGCACAATCTTTGTCCTCATGTGCAGTTGCAAACCGTAGTCTGGCTTTTTTATGGCGGTTTTGGAGCAGTGGCTTCTTCCTCGCTGAGCGGCCTTTCAGGTTATGTCAATATAGGACCCGTTTTACTGTGGATATAGATACTTTTGTACCTGTTTCCTCCAGCATCTTCACAAGGTCCTTTGCTGTTGTTCTGGGATTTATTTGCACTTTTCGCATCAAAGTACGTTCATCTCTGGGAGACAGAACGAGTCTCCCTCCTGAGCGGTATGACGGCTGCGTGGTCCCATGGTGTTAATACTTGCGTACTATTGTTTGTACAGATGAACATGGTACCTTCAGGCATTTGGAAATTGCTCCCAAGGATGAACCAGACTTGTGGAGGTCTAGAATTTTCTTTCTGAGGTCTTGGCTGATTTCTTGATTTTTCCCATGATGTCAAGCAAAGAGGCACTGTGGTTGAAGGTAGGCCTTGAAATACATCCACAGGTACACCTCCAATTGACTCAAATGATGTCAATTAGCCTATCAGAAGCTGTTTAAAGGCACAGTCAACTTAGTGTATGTAAACTTCTGACCCACTGGAATTGTGATACAGTGAAATAATCTGTCTGTAAACAATTGTTGGAAAAAGTACTTGTGTCATGCACAAAGTAGATGTCCTAACCGACTTGCCAAAACTAGTTTGTGAACAAGACATTTGTGGAGTGGTTGAAAAATGAGTTTTAATGACTCCAACGTCTCAGACGTTTACATATATATATATTTATTAGTGGAGCTACATGGCATCTCACTGGTTTCCTGTGTTCTCTCTTTGTGTTGTACCTGTAATATATATATATTGCCCTGCCTGCTTGCCGTGCTGCCACACCAGTCTTCCATGTAACGTGTAGGATGATGAGGCTGAGAGTACGGAAGGCTTCTCAGCAGCCCAAACCCAGCCCCGGCCGTCCAGCCTCAGAACCCCGCCCAGCTCAGGCCAAGAGAAAACACTGCGAGGTGGAGCCCCCGCCCAGGAGAGGCCTCAGGATGCAGAAGAATGAGACTGGCCTGTTCTCCACCATCAAGAAGTTCATCAGGGGAAATGCTGTCAAGGTGGGTGAGCCATCTTCATATAACTGGCCCAGTACACCCTACCCCTCTACAAACATCAGTGTTTGGGCCAAGGGGAAGGGGTAGGGAGTAATTTAAAAAAAAAAAAAAAAAAAATCTTTTTATTTTCTTAAAATTTTATCCCATTTTCTCCCCAATTTTCGTGGTACCCAATCGCTAGTAATTACTATCTTGTCTCATCGCTACAACTCCCGTACGGGCTCGGGAGAGACGAAGGTCGAAAGCCATGCGTCCTCCGAAGCACAACCCAACCAAGCCGCACTGCTTCTTAACACAACGCGCCTCCAACCCGGAAGCCAGCCGCACCAATGTGTCGGAGGAAACACCGTGTACCTGGCCCCCTTGGTTAGCGCGCACTGCGCCCGGCCCGCCACAGGAGTCGCTGGAGCGCGATGAGACAAGGATATCCCTACCGGCCAAACCCTCCCTAACCCGGACGACGCTATGCCAATTGTGCGTCGCCCCACGGACCTCCCGGTCGCGGCCGGCTGCGACAGAGCCTGGGCGCGAACCCAGAGACTCTGGTGGCGCAGCTAGCACTGCGATGCAGTGCCCTAGACCACTGCGCCACCCGGGAGGCCCTTGGGTAGGGAGTGATTTAAATAAAGATTTTTATTTTACCTTTATTTAACTAGGCAAGTCAGTTAAGAACAAATTCCTATTTTTGATGACGGCCTAGGAACAGTGTGTTAACTGCCTTGTTCAGGGGCAGAAGGACATATTTTTACCTTGTCAGCTCTGGGGATTTGATCTTGCAACCTTTCGGTTACAAGTCCAACACTAACCACTAGGCTACCTGCCGCCCCTCCACTCTAACCACTAGGCTACCTGCCGCCCCTCCACTCTAACCGCTAGGCTACCTGCCGCCCCTCCACTCTAACCGCTAGGCTACCTGCCGTCCCTACACTCTAACCACTAGGCTACCTGCCGCCCCTCCACTCTAACCACTAGGCTACCTGCCGCCCCTCCACTCTAACCACTAGGCTACCTGCCGCCCCTCCACTCTAACCACTAGGCTACCTGCCGCCCCTCCACTCTAGCCACTAGGCTACCAGCTGCCCCTCCACTCTAACCACTAGACTACCTGCCGCCCCTACACTCTAACCACTAGGCTACCCTGCCGCCCCTCCACTCTAACCACTGGGCTACCTGCCGCCCCTCCACTCTAACCACTGGGCTACCTGCCGCCCCTCCACTCTAACCACTGGGCTACCTGCCGCCCCTCCACTCTAACCACTAGGCTACCTGCCGCCCCTCCACTCTAACCACTAGGCTACCTGCCGCCCCTCCACTCTAACCACTAGGCTACCTGCCGCCCCTCCACTCTAGCCACTAGGCTACCAGCCGCCCCTCCACTCTAACCACTAGACTACCTGCCGCCCCTACACTCTAACCACTAGGCTACCCTGCCGCCCCTCCACTCTAACCACTGGGCTACCTGCCGCCCCTACACTCTAACCACTGGGCTACCTGCCGCCCCTCCACTCTAACCACTGGGCTACCTGCCGCCCCTACACACTAACCACTGGGCTACCTGCCGCCCCTCCACTCTAACCACTGGGCTACCTGCCGCCCCTCCACTCTAACCACTGGGCTACCTGCCGCCCCTCCACTCTAACCACTGGGCTACCTGCCGCCCCTCCACTCTAACCACTGGGCTACCTGCCGCCCCTCCACTCTAACCACTGGGCTACCTGCCGCCCCTCCACTCTAACCACTGGGCTACCTGCCGCCCCTCCACTCTAACCACTGGGCTACCTGCCGCCCCTCCACTCTAACCACTGGGCTACCTGCCGCCCCTCCACTCTAACCACTGGGCTACCTGCCGCCCCTCCACTCTAACCACTGGGCTACCTGCCGCCCCTCCACTCTAACCACTGGGCTACCTGCCGCCCCTCCACTCTAACCACTAGGCTACCTGCCGCCGATATAGACCTGCTAATGGTGGCAATCTGCTGAGTACTCTCATTCACAATTCTAAAGCAGGACATGGCGATAAATATATAATTGTAGCTTTGCCGGGGAGCCCTGTTTCTCTGCTGCTTCTGGCTTTGCCGGGGTCCCTGTTTCTCTGCTGCTTCTGGCTTTGCCGGGGAGCCCTGTTTCTCTGCTGCTTCTGGCTTTGCCGGGGAGCCCTGTTTCTCTGCTGCTTCTGGCTTTGCCGGGGAGCCCTGTTTCTCTGCTGCTTCTGGCTTCTGGCTGGAACACCTTTTACTTTTTTTTAGGGGAAGTGTTTCCCATTTAAACCCATGTCCATCTTTGGGTAAAAAAAATATTTTAAACTCTTCAGACAGGCTTTAGGAAGACCGTAGAGGGAGATTTGGAACTCTTCAGACAGGCTTTAGGAAGACTTAAGTTGTACATAAAATATGTCAGATTGTAGATTTTCAACATTAGGAAATTAATGTATATTATTTAAGAGGTGGGCTTATTGTGAACACCCTTGGGCTTAAATGGAACACTCGATTCCCGTTAAGACCACACTGGATTTTTCACAAATTTTATAAAATATTTTTCTCTTACATGAAATCATAACATTTCACATGAGATGAATCTCTACCATTCTTCTTCTTCTCTCCCAGGTAGAGCAGGGCATCCAATCTCATCCCTCCCTCTCTTATTCTCTCCCAGGTAGAGCAGGACATCCCATCTCATCCCCTACCTCTCTTCTTCTCTCCCAGGTAGAGCAGGACATCCCATCTCATCCCTCTCTTCTTCTCTCCCAGGTAGAGCAGGACAGCCCATCTCATCCCTCTCTTCTTCTCTCCCAGGTAGAGCAGGACATCCCAGCTCATCCCTCCCTCTCTTCTTCTCTCCCAGGTAGAGCAGGACATCCCATCTCATCCCTCTCTTCTTCTCTCCCAGGTAGAGCAGGACATCCCAGCTCATCCCTCCCTCTCTTCTTCTCTCCCAGGTAGAGCAGGACATCCCAGCTCATCCCTCCCTCTCTTCTTCTCTCCCAGGTAGAGCAGGACATCCCAGCTCATCCCTCCCTCTCATCTTCTCTCCCAGGTAGAGCAGGACATCCCATCTCATCCCCTACCTCTCTTCTTCTCTCCCAGGTAGAGCAGGACATCCCATCTCATCCCCTACCTCTCTTCTTCTCTCCCAGGTAGAGCAGGACATCCCATCTCATCCCTCTCTTCTTCTCTCCCAGGTAGAGCAGGACATCCCATCTCATCCCTCTCTTCTTCTCTCCCAGGTAGAGCAGGACATCCCAGCTCATCCCTCCCTCTCTTCTTCTCTCCCAGGTAGAGCAGGACATCCCAGCTCATCCCTCCCTCTCTTCTTCTCTCCCAGGTAGAGCAGGACATCCCAGCTCATCCCTCACTCTCTTCTTCTCTCCCAGGTAGAGCAGGACATCCCAGCTCATCCCTCCCTCTCTTCTTCTCTCCCAGGTAGAGCAGGACATCCCAGCTCATCCCTCCCTCTCGTCTTCTCTCCCAGGTAGAGCAGGACATCCCATCTCATCCCTCCCTCTCTTCTTCTCTCCCAGGTAGAGCAGGACATCCCATCTCATCCCTCCCTCTCTTCTTCTCTCCCAGGTAGAGCAGGACATCCCAGCTCATCCCTCCCTCTCCTTCTCTCCCAGGTAGAGCAGGACATCCCAGCTCATCCCTGCCTCTCTTCTTCTCTCCCAGGTAGAGCAGGACATCCCATCTCATCCCTCCCTCTCTTCTTCTCTCCCAGGTAGAGCAGGACATCCCAGCTCATCCCTCCCTCTCTTCTTCTCTCCCAGGTAGAGCAGGACATCCCAGCTCATCCCTCCCTCTCTTCTTCTCTCCCAGGTAGAGCAGGACATCCCAGCGAAGAGGAGTCGTATTGATTGTAAAGTGGACAACAGCAACCTGATCACGTCTTCTCCTCACCCACCAACCAGAGCCATCGCCAGGGGCTGCAGGAGAGGTGCTAACAAACCCGGTGAGTTAGAGAGTCCAGACGTGACACGGTGGTAATCTGTCAACTACATTATGATAATAAGAGTGTGGAGGAATAGGGGACGTCATTGATAGTTCTGCTTGATGATGTCAAACTGTAGCCACACCCACATCTGCTTTATTGGAATCGTTGCAGCAAGTCAATTAGGAATATTTATGTATTCAGAATGTCTTATTTTACCGTAGATGTCGCAGTAGGGCTCATTTTTATTTATTTATTTAATATCATGTCAGTCTTAAGTAGTGTCAGTTGAAATAACAGTTTGAAATATGTCACTACTTTTCTCTCAGAACCAATGACGTTGAACAGCAAGCCCCTGAAGCCCAACGGTAAACTGGAGGTCCCTGTGGAGGTAGCGAGCAGTCCACCTCGCACCACTCTCCTGGGGACCATCTTCTCTCCCGTCTTCAACTTCTTCTCTCCTGCTACCAAGACAGGTAACACAATCTGCCTCAAGTGTTTTATAATTTTAGTCATTTAAATTTTTTTTTTTAACTATCCTAAAGAAAATCGGTTATTTAACCTTGTTAAAATCTTGTTGATTCTGAAATGTATTTTCCTTGATTTGTCGCGTCCTCTTCTCTCGCCTCCCTATCAAGACGTCAGAGAGAAGCGAGGAGAGCATTGGACAGAAGATCCGAGGAGATCTTGTCCAATGGGCTCTTCTCTTCCCTCTGTCATTTTGAGAAGGAGAGGAGAGGACGCCACGAATGGAGGACAAAAAAAATATCGGAGACTCACACATGGCAAAATAAGATTCAAGGAAAACACTTTTTTTTTTGAGAGAGAGATTTGCTCAATTTCTCTCCTGTGTTCCCTTCTGTGTCCAGCCACTCCTGAGTCTGGCTCCCCTGGGCAGGGGTCAGAGGCTGAGGAGATCATGAAGCAGCTGGAGAAGGAGACGGTGGTGGAGGAGATACCCACCAGTACCCCCGCATCTACAGAGGGCATCGTCCTGTCCTCTGTTGCCCCAGCTCCATCAGTACCGCCACCACAACAGGCTCCTCTGGCTACCCCAGAACCACCCGTCGAAGAAGGGGAGATGGTTACAGATATGCCCCCTCTAACAGGTAACCATGACGTTGGTTGCTCCTAGGTTATGCTATGGGTCCATTTAAAACTTGCGAGTGAGACTTGTAGATTGTGTGATTTATTATTCTTTTTGACGTGATATGGAATATTTTTGATTTTTTTTAACTTGCTGTGTTTTATATCATGATGAATTCGCTGGGGGGGAAAGTAAATGTGAGTAAATAAAATGTGAATTTCTGTATTTATTTAAAAAAAAAGATTAGATCCTAAATGTTTGAATGTGCCGTTCTCCCTGATTTAGCTCCGGGGTGCATTCCAGTCAGCTGTTACCCCCACGCCCCTCCCACTGCCCCTGCAGAGGGCACCTACGAGGAAGACTGGGAAGTCTTTGATCCGTGAGTACTGCTTAGTTTATTTTATCAAAATCACCAACCAAACACAATATAAGTGCCTCTCTCTTTAAATAATAGGTAGTAGAAAGAGCTTAGCAATTTGAAGTTTTTTTTTTTAATTAAAAAAGGAAACATTTTTATTCCATTTTAAACAGACAAACCCCATCTGTCTTATCACACCATCTAACCTACAAGCATTTCGCTACACTCACATTAACATCTGCTAACCATGTGTATGTGACAAATAACATTTGATTTGATTTAGTTACTTGGTAATAGTGCGCAAGGACCAACGACTTGGACCAACTAAGATATCTGTGCCTGCTCTGTTTTCAGGTACTTCTTCATCAAGCACGTGCCTCCGTTGACAGAGGAGCAGATAGCCAGGAAACCAGCACTGCCCCTTAAAACACGCAGCACACCAGAGTTCTCCCTGGTTCTAGATCTGGTGAGATTACGGTCCCATATGTTCTCCCCGGTTCTAGATCTGGTGAGATGACAGTCCCATATGTTCTCCCCGGTTCTAGACCTGGAGAGTTTACAGTCCCATGTGTTCTCCCCGGTTCTAGATCTGGAGAGTTTACAGTCCCATATGTTCTCCCTGGTTCTAGTGAGACAACAGTCCCATATGTTCTCCCTGGTTCTAGTGAGACAACAGTCCCATATGTTCTCCCTGGTTCTAGATCTGGTGAGATTACGGTCCCATATGTTCTCCCTGGTTTTAGATCTGGTGAGATTACGGTCCCATATGTTCTCCCCGGTTCTAGATCTGGTGAGATTACGGTCCCATATGTTCTCCCTGGTTCTAGATTTGGTGAGATTACGGTCCCATATGTTCTCCCCGGTTCTAGTGAGTTTACGGTCCCATATGTTCTCCCCGGTTCTAGATCTGGTGAGATTACGGTCCCATATGTTCTCCCTGGTTCTAGATCTGGTGAGATTACGGTCCCATATGTTCTCCCTGGTTCTAGATCTGGTGAGATTACGGTCCCATATGTTCTCCCTGGTTCTAGATCTGGTGAGATTACGGTCCCATATGTTCTCCCTGGTTCTAGATCTGGTGAGATTACGGTCCCATATGTTCTCCCTGGTTCTAGATCTGGTGAGATTACGGTCCCATATGTTCTCCCCGGTTCTAGATCTGGTGAGATTACGGTCCCATATGTTCTCCCTGGTTCTAGATCTGGTGAGAGTACGGTCCCATATGTTCTCCCTGGTTCTAGATCTGGTGAGAGTACGGTCCCATATGTTCTCCCTGGTTCTAGATCTGGTGAGATTACGGTCCCATATGTTCTCCCTGGTTCTAGATCTGGTGAGATTACGGTCCCATATGTTCTCCCCGGTTCTAGATCTGGTGAGATTACAGTCCCATATGTTCCTGAACAACCGAGTGCCATCAACAGATTTATTTTATTATTTTGGGGGGTTACCTGTAGTCGTCCTGAATGTCCAGACCCAAGATGCATTTTGAGTCTACGATATCTACAGAATGTTCTAAAATGTGTTTAATTTATTTAGCTCTAAACGTTCTCTCGTCCAGATCGACGTACAAATCAGAAACATTCAACTAAAGTTAAAAAAACAACCACTAAACCAGAAGGTGTTTTGTGTATTGATCAGGACGAAACGTTGGTGCACTGTAGTCTGAATGAGTTGGACGACGCAGCCCTCACCTTTCCTGTGCTGTTCCAAGACGTCATCTATCAGGTGGGTACGACGGGCTGTGAGAAACACACACGTTTTTTTATTTTGTTAGGTTCTCACAGACTAAAACTCACCGGACCGAACTAGTGAAGCTCAAACCCAGTTCATCCACACACTGGGTCACACACCGCTGCATACGACGTAAGACATATTTACCCTAGCTCATATATTTAAACCTTCCTCCTATGCCGAGTCTCATCTTTACACATCTGGACAGCCAATACATCTCTGTTGCTAGGCAGAATTCAGTGACGCCTGTTCTTTGTCACTTTATCTGACCTGACCTCGGGCCCAAATACCTCACTCCTCCCCAACTCACGGGCTGTCTCGTTGACTTGAACCAGACTGCGGCCCCTTTCTTTCCATAGGATGTCTTGACATGTTCTGACAGAATGGGAAGTATCTATATTTCTCTCTTTCCCTCAGTGACGTGATTTAAGGCCATTTCAAGTTCAGAAGTTAGTAATCATCAAGGTGATTGAGAAAAGGGCTCTTTCTCAATACGTCTTTTTCTTGATTCCTTGTTGTCCTCACTTTCTTCTCAAACCTCATTGGAAGAGAATATCCAAAGTCTTTTCCCATGGATTTGCTCTTGTGTGAAGACATGAAGACTCAAGAAAAGACATTTAGAAAAATGTGCTTGTCATGGAAAATGTCTCTTTTCAGTGAGTATGTTTACATGCACAGGAATAATTAGATATTAAACTGTTTATGACAGTAGGCAGATGATACAACAGTCATGTAAACACCTTTGTTTTTCTTAATCGGGCGTAAAATCAAAGTAAGCATACGAGGATTATTTTTTTTTTTTGACTGCATTTTGTCCCTGGAGCAACCTTTTTTTGAATTATTAGGACAATCGGCGTTCCAGCGGTGTATTTGATCTGTACTTGTGCTAGCACCAGCCGAGAGCCTCGCTCTATAGCGCGAGGTGAAGTCCGTTCGGAATCAACTGAATGAATACGTCTTGGAAATTGTTTTCACAGAACTTTTATATGTCCGAAACTCAGAATCAAATATGCTGCGTCCCAAAAAATAAACATGGTCGCTGTGATGGAACGTTTTATTTTGACGTACAATTTATCAGAGTGCCATCAGGTAGCCCTGATTTTTTTTTTTTTCAGACGTGTTCATTTTAACAGAATTATTAGAGAAATCGTTCTTCTTGCAAGACATGTAAATGTTTTTAATCAAACTGTTATATTAATCTGACTATCCACAATATATGCATTTATTGTGTGCGCGTGTATCCGTAGTCAGTAAAAGAGGAGTTGCTCTCTTGACTTGGATATGTTTCCATTCGTGTTATTTTCCTCTTCTCTGCAGGTGTATGTGCGGTTGAGGCCGTTTTTCAGAGAGTTCCTGGAGCGCATGTCTCAAATTTACGAGGTGAGGTTCTACGTGTCTTTTTATAAAGGTAACACCACACCAGATTTACGTTTCCATGTTAGTCATTTAGCAGACTCTCTTATTCAGAGTGATTCCTTTTTACAGTAGTGAGTAGTGCATACATTTTCGTACTGGTCCCTTGTGGGAATCGAACCCACAACCCTGGCGTTACAAGTACCATCCTCTACCAACTGAACCACACGGGACCACTGATCTCTGTAGACTTCACTGGGACAGAGAATCGGGAAATCCCATTTTAGATCATAAGTGTTATGCTGGTGTTTTTAATTTCAGTTTCCTTCTTCTATTCGTTCACAGATCATTCTGTTCACTGCCTCTAAGAAGGTGTATGCAGACAAGCTGCTCAACATCCTGGACCCCAAGAAACAGTTGGTCAGGTCAGTAAAGGAACAAACTTATCGCTTATTGAATGATTACAACCGACCAGTGCTAAGTTGCACCATGGATTTACGTCCCAAACGGAACCCTACGTAGTGCACTACTTTTTAGATCGGAGCCCTAATGTAAGGGAATAAGGTGCCATTTCGGGAACACAGTGGTAGAGAGAAAGGTTGTGCTAATTTCCAATTAACCGGGCTACACTAAACTTTTAATCGTTGGTTTATTTATATTTTTCTCTGCCTCTCCTACAGACATCGGTTGTTCCGTGAGCACTGCGTATGTGTTCAAGGAAACTACATCAAGGACTTAAACATTCTTGGAAGAGATCTTTCTAAGACCGTAATAATAGATAATTCACCTCAAGCCTTCGCCTATCAGGTACGCCGGTCATACCTTTCACAGTACAGCTACTTCATATATCCCACAGGAATCGCACACACACTATGTATATATGTATGTGTGTATATGTGTGTGTGTGTATATATATATATATATATATATATATATGTTTGTGTATATACACAGTAAGTTGTTGGATAAAAGTGTCTGCAAAGTCTCTCATAATCACATTTTAGTATGATATCGCAATTCAAAAACCTCCTTTTGTTCTCAATCATAGCTTTCCAATGGGATTCCCATCGAGAGCTGGTTCATGGACAGGAATGATAACGAGCTCCTCAAGCTGGTTCCTTTCTTAGAGAAGCTGGTGGAGATGGTATGTAGTCATTCTGAAAACATGTGTCCAAACTCAACCTCCTACCTTTATATATTCACTCTAAAACGTTTTAGAGGAGTGAATTTAGAGTGGGATGGGTCTCTGGAGAGCCTGTAGGATGGGTCTCTGGAGAGCCTGTAGGATGGGTCGCTGGAGAGCCTGTAGGATGGGTCGCTGGAGAGCCTGTAGGATGGGTCGCTGGAGAGCCTGTAGGATGGGTCGCTGGAGAGCCTGTAGGATGGGTCTCTGTAATGGGTCTCTGGGGAGCCTGTAGGGTGGGTCTCTGTGGAGCCTGTAGGATGGGTCTCTGTAGAGCCTGTAGGAGGGGTCTCTGGAGAGCCTGTAGGAGGAGTTTCTGTAGAGCCTGTAGGATGGGTCTCTGGAGAGCCTGTAGGAGGAGTTTCTGTAGAGCCTGTAGGATGGGTCTCTGGGGAGCCTGTAGGATGGGTCTCTGGAGAGCCTGTAGGAGGAGTTTCTGTAGAGCCTGTAGGGTGGGTCTCTGTGGAGCCTGTAGGATGGGTCTCTGTAGAGCCTGTAGGATGGGTCTCTGGAGAGCCTGTAGGAGGAGTTTCTGTAGAGCCTGTAGGATGGGTCTCTGGAGAGCCTGTAGGAGGAGTTTCTGTAGAGCCTGTAGGATGGGTCTCTGGAGAGCCTGTAGGAGGAGTTTCTGTAGAGCCTGTAGGATGGGTCTCTGGGGAGCCTGTAGGATGGGTCTCTGGAGAGCCTGTAGGAGGAGTTTCTGTAGAGCCTGTAGGGTGGGTCTCTGTGGAGCCTGTAGGATGGGTCTCTGGAGAGCCTGTAGGAGGAGTTTCTGTAGAGCCTGTAGGATGGGTCTCTGTAGAGCCTGTAGGGTGGGTCTCTGTGGAGCCTGTAGGATGGGTCTCTGTAGAGCCTGTAGGATGGGTCTCTGGAGAGCCTGTAGGAGGAGTTTCTGTAGAGCCTGTAGGATGGGTCTCTGGGGAGCCTGTAGGATGGGTCTCTGGGGAGCCTGTAAAAATTTTTAATGCTATAGAGACATACCTGTCTTCTGCTTTTTCAAGTCACCTCAGTCATTTTGTCTTTGTTTACTGTTCTCTCTCTCCTCCACAGAATGAGGACGTAAGGCCTTACGTCAGACAGCAGTTTCGTCTTCACGACCTACTTCCTCCTGACTGATCTGTGATTGGCTGAACCCAGCAGGCTAACCCATAGAAGTAGAATGTATACATTATTCATTCTGATTCTACGGGCTAAACCTCCCCAGCACACTGAGAGGGATGCCTTCCGTTCAACACGTTTTGAGATGACGAGAATCAACTTCAACTGATTCTGAGGATGTTGTTCAAGTGGATATCTGTCTACAGCATACCAATGAGAATTTGTTCAACAAAAAAACAACAACAAAATAACATTTTACAGAGGGAAATTTGTACTAAACAACCACAAAACAAATATTTTGAAGCTATGTATATGTTTTGTATACTCAAACTAAACTGTTATATTCCAACTAAACTGTACCCCCCCCCCCCCAGAGTATAGCAGTCCCCTTGTATTACGAAAGGCATCTGTCTGGACAGACCTCAAGTCTATGCTCAATAGCAGGGTTGTGTTCATTAGGGTGCGAATGTTACAAAACATTTTAGCAACGGCGAACGAAAATGTGCTTTCTCATTGGACAACTCCAGGTAGAACATCCTCCATTTCAGGAACGTTTTCTTGGGTTTGGTGCCTAATGAACACGATCCTGGCGACTTTCTGTGAGATGTTTTCTCATCTGCAGCTTCAGTTTTGGACTGACGGAACTGAATGTCATGCGGTATCTGATTGTGTGAGGACCTGACTGCTCAAGACTAATTTTAACAGGGACGGGCAGTCAAACCTGTATAATATACACACGTAATTACATGTATATATGACATGTATATATCTTTTCTTCTTTTTTTTCATGGTTTTTAAAAACTTTTTTTTTGTGCTTCTGATTTTCTTTTAGCTGACTTTATTTTACTATTTTAGTAAAAAAAAAAATGTTTTTACCTTTAAAAAAAAAAAGATGTTTTTGTTGTTTTGAAGTTGATGCTACACAGCTGCTGTTGTCTTCCTGCAATTCATGTATCCCAAATGGCACCTTATTCCCTACTGTATATAGTGCCCTCCTTTTGAGCAGAGCCCTATGGCCACTGGTCAAAAGTAGTGCACTACTACCCTATGGCCACTGGTCAAAAGTAGTGCACTACTACCCTATGGCCACTGGTCAAAAGTAGTGCACTACTACCCTATGGCCACTGGTCAAAAGTAGTGCACTACTACCCTATGGCCACTGGTCAAAAGTAGTGCACTACTACCCTATGGCCACTGGTCAAAAGTAGTGCACTACAAAGGGAATAGGGTGCTTTATTTTCTAGTCTGCTTTTTAGTCCCATTAACTGCTGTTATGTGGTCTCTGTGACAGGTTTTTAAAAAATATATCTTTGGGAGGAAATGTTTATGAAATCATGATGGTTTTTTTAAGGTTATGTAAATGTATTATAGTGTTTTAACTTGGAAGACCCTTCAACAAGCTGTAAAGATGGCCTGGATATTAATTTAGATCATGTATATTTGAGATTTCACCCCTGAAAGATGTTGAAATGACACTTAGCTGCTCTGTTTCTGGGTGGTGATGGGAAGGGAGGAAGGCTTCAGAGCTCCTGCACTTTTTGTTTAAAACAAAAAACAAAAAAAACTTTAGCATCTATGTAAAATCTTGTCAATTTTGTACACAAGTTATCACCTCTAAATTGTTAATGCCTGTACAATTTTGAAATTGTAGCACCAGCAAAATGGCCAACATTTTGTTTTAACTTTAAATCTTGTTTTCAATGCTGTTCTTAGTCTTGTGTGTGAACTATCTTTTATGTAGGAGTCACTCAGTCTGGCCCATTTTTAAAGAAATAAATAAAAAAGACTCCGTGTTGTCATTGACCGTCCTGGACGGTCGCTCCTGTTGTACTCAGTGTTACTTCATGGTTTTCTTGATCATAAATACATTTTTATACAATTAATAAAAAATGTGTGATTTGGGATTTTTACTGAACTGCATAAATTGAGCTACATTAATGCGTGTGTAACGTATACGCCAGGTAGGCATGACAGTATACATTTATTTATCACAATGCTCTTATCCAGAGTGACTAGTCTCACACACACACCATTTAAATTAAATGAACTTGGCATGTCATCCGGAAATGCTAAACTGAACCCACAAACTACAAAGCATGCTATCTTACATCTATATTCAATGGTAAAGAATGTACACTTTGAATGTGTTTTTGACACTTTTTGACCATAAAAGGAATGATAAACTACACTAACCAAAAATAAATGCAACATGCAACAATTTCAAAGATTTTACTGATTGACAGTTAATATAAGGAAATCAGTCAATTTAAATACATTCATTAGGCCCTAATCTATGGATTTCACATGACTGGGAATACAGATATGGGTCTGTTGGTCACAGATACCATTAATAAAAAGGTAGGGCCTTCAATCAGAAAACCAGTCAGTATCTGGTGTGATCATTTGCCTCATGCAGCGTGGCATCTCCTTCACATCGTGTTGATCAGGCTGTTGATTGCCGCATGTGGACTGTTGTCCCACTCCGTCAGTGGCTGTACAAAATTGCTGGATATTGGCGGGAACTGGAACACGCCGTCGATCCAGAGCATCTCAAACAGGTGACATGTCTGTTGAGTGCAGGCAATGGAAGAACTGGGACATTTTCAGCTTCCTTGCGACTTGGGGCCGAACATTATCATACTGAAACACGATGGCGGTGGATGAATCGAACAACAATGGGCCTCAGGAACTCGTCACGTTATCTGTCCGCATTCAAATTGCCATCGATAAAATGCAATTATGTTCGTTGTCATCTGCCCGGTATTTGTATTGCATTTATTATTGTACTGTTCCATAAGATGTTTTTGAATCTGTTTTTTAAATCTAATTTTACTGCTTGCATCAGTTACTTGATGTGGAATAGAGTTCCATGTAGTCATGGCTCGATGTAGTACTGTGAGCTTCCCAAAGTCTATTCTGTCTTTGCGGACTGTGAAGAGACCTCTGGTGGCATGTCTTGTGGGGAATTCATGGGTGTCCGAGCTGTGCGCCAGCAGTTCAGACAGCTTGGTGCATTCAACATGTCAATACCTCTCATAAATACAAGTAGTGATGAAGTCAATCTCTCCTCCACTTTAAGCCAGGAGAGATGTACATACATATTATTAATGTTAGCTCTCTGTGTACATCCAAGGGCCAGCCGTGCTGCCCTGTTCTGAGCCAATTGTAATTTTCCTACGTCCCTCTTTGTGGCACCTGATCACACGACTGAACAGTAGTTCAGGTGCGACAAAACTAGGGCCTGTAGGTCCTGCCTTGTTGATAGTGTTGTTAAGAAGGCAGAGCAACACTTTATTATGGACAGACTTCTCCCTGTCTTAGCTACTGTGGTATCAATATGTTTTGACCATGGCAGTTTATAATCCAGGGTTACTCCAAGAAGTTTAGTCTCCTCAACTTGCTCAATTTTCACATTATTCATTACTAGATTTAGTTGAGGTTTAGTGAAATATTTGTCCCAAATACAATGCTTTTAGTTAGACAACAATAATGTTTTCACCTCTTCCACACTTACCGTTCGGAATTCAAAATTACAATGTTTGTCTTTCATAATTTGGTCACATATACTTGGATTTGTAGTGTCAGCGTTGGTTGTTTGCATGTTATGCCTAAATTTTCTAATCTTACCAATGAAAAAATCATTAAAGAAGTTGGCCATATCAATGGGTTTTGTGATGACTGAGCCATCTGATTCAATGAATGATGGAGCTGAGTTTGCCTTTTTGCCCAAAATTTAATTTAAGGTGCTCCAAAGCTTTTTACTATCATTCTTTGTCATTTATCTTTGTTTCATAGTGTGGTTTCTTCTTTTTTAAATTCAGTTTAGTCACCTGAATTCTCAATTGGCGGTTGCTTTTGCCAATCGGTTGTGCAGCCAGACCTATTTGCCATTTATTTTGCCTCATCTCTCTCAACCATATCATTTTTCAATTCCACATCAATCCATGGGGATTTAACAGTGCCTACAGTCATTTTCTTAATGGGAGCATGCTTATTAGTAACTGGAATAAGCAATTTCATAAATGTGTCAAATGCAGCGTCTGGTTGCTCCTCATTACACACCACAGACCAGCAGATATTCTTTACATCAACTTAGGAATCACTACAAAACTTCTTGTATGACCTCTTATACACTATATTAGGCCCAGCCTTTGGAACTTTGGTTTTCCTAGATATGGCTTCTATATTGCGATCACTACATCCGATGGATTTTGATACTGCTTTAAAGCAGTTTTCTGCAGCTTTAGTAAAGATGTGATCAATGCATGTTGACAATTAGATTCCTGTGCTGTTTGTAGCTACCCTGATAGGTTGATTGATAACCTGAACCAGGTTGCAGGCACTAGTTACAGTTTGAAGCTTTCTCTTGAGTGGGTAGCCTGATGAAAGCCAGTCAATATTTAAATCACCCAGAAAATAGACCTTTCTGTTGATATCACATACATTATCAAGCATTTCACACATGTTATCCAGATACTGACGGTTAGCACTTGGTGGTCTATAGCAGCTTCCCACCAGAATGGGCTTTAGGTGAGGCAGATGAACCTGTAGCCATATTACTTCAACAGTATTTAACATGAGATCCTCTCTAATCTTTACAGAAATATGGTTCTGAATATAAAACAGCCACACCTCCACCACTAGCATTTCTGTCTTTTCTGTAAATGTTATAACCTTGTATTGCTACCACTGTATCATTAAAGTTATTATCTAAGTGAGTTTCAGAGATTGTCACAATATGTAAATAAATGTGTGCACAAAATTTGAGAGAAATAAGCTTTTGTGCTTATGGAAGATTTCTGGGATCTTTTATTTCAGCTCATGAAACATGGTACCAACACTTTACATGTTGCGTTTATATTTTTGTTCAGTGTAGATCGGGTACACCAATATAATTGACTGTTGAAGCCGCACCCCACAATAGTCTATTTTAGTGACCCAGTCACAAAAATAACTATGACATCACCTTATATTCAGTGAAATTAAGAAAGATATTCATTTTTATTTTTCATAATTTTAGATATTCTGTACTTGTGTAACTGACAGTATTTTTTGCCTTGATCTAATTCTATGTTGTCACTAAATAGGGAGCAGCAATGAGTGGACAGACAAGAATAATGGGAATATACACTTGACAGCACAGACCTATATGTACGTCATTTTCTCTCGGAACCAAAGAGCCAGTTACCGATTGTACACACACGGAATTCATTATGATCAGACACACAGGCAAGATGGCGGAGGGAGATTCATGGGGTAAGAATCCACCTGTGTGTGGAATGGCGTATTATTCAAGTTATACCTAATCGTTGACAATTACACGTATCAGAGATGATAGTTTAAGTTTGTAAAATGTGTGTATTGTTGGTCTTAGATGCTGACACTTTCGATCCGGACGAGCTGGTTATCGGAACAAAGAAGGCTGTTGTGGCGGACAAATGGGAAGGCGAGGACGAGGATGACAATATCAAGGTAGCCAGCTAACTTAATTAGCTGGCTAACATCACAGTTGACGAGATGACAACCAAAACAACACTAGATAATTTATCGAGAACGTGTATTTTACTCTGAATATGACCTGAACCCTAGTTGATTTCGAGGTCATCTCTTTGCATCCTAGCTAGCTAACGTTAGATCACCCAGAATCCAGATGATGTCAACAGTGTTAGCTAGCTAGCTAAAGTTAGCCGAGTGGTCCCCAGTCTAGCGGTGACAAGTCGGGACTCAGGGGGACAGGCTCGATCAAGTGTCCACTGCATTCGACCCGCTAACCAACGGTGATGTTTAGCTAGTGGTCACACAGCGTTAGCTAGCCACCATAGGATGACAGTTGTTAGCTTTTTATATATATATATATATCTCATTGGGTGTTAGCTAGCTAGAGATGAGCAACTTTGATGGGGGGGGGGGGGTCAGACCCGGCCCTTTATGCTGCGTTCATGTGATAGTCGGAACTAGGAAACTGACATTCCCAACTTGCTAACTGGTTGTAGTTATACACGTGCCACGTTAAACGAGTCAGCAAGTTGGACATTTCAAGAGTTTCCCAGCATGTGAAAGCTGCAATAATGCGGGGCCTTGCCACTAATGAGCGTATTAAAGCGTCAAATTCGGTAGATCTGCTCTTTGGGATGTATTACTTGATATTAGGTGTAGACAACAATTGGGGCATGGCACCCCTATTTTTTTGTAACATAATCCAATATGACCGTCTATACTCAATCTGATTTTGGAAAGGTGTTATTACCAAATCAAATGTTATTGGTCACATACACACATTTAGCAGATGTTATTGCGACTGTAGCGAAATGCTTGTGTTCCTAGCTCCGATAGTGCAGTAGTATCTAACAATACACACAATCTAAAGTAAAATAATGGAATGGAGATATATAAATATTAGGACGAGCAATGTCGGAGTGGCATTGACTAAAATACAGTAGAATAGAATACAGTATATACATATGAGATGAGTAAAACAGTATGTAAGCATTAAAGTGACTAGTGTTCCATTTATTAAAGTGACCAGTAATTATATGTATATAGAGCAGCAGCCTCTAAGGTGCAGGGTTGAGTAACAGGGTGGTAGCCGATAAGTGACCGTGACTAAGTTCAGGGCAGTGTACTGTCCGGCTAGTGGTGACTATTTAACAGTCTGATGGCCTTGAGATAGAAGTTGTTTTTCAGTCTCTCGGTCCCAGCTTTGATGCACCTGTACTGACCTAGCGGGGTGAACAGTCCGTAGCTCGGGTGGTTGACGTCCTTGATGATCTCTTTGGCCTTCCTGTGCCATCGGGTGGTGTAGGGTGTCCTGGAGGGCCTGCAGTGTGCCCCCGGTGATGCGTTGGGCAGACCGCGCCACCCTCTGGAGAGCCTTGCGATTGCGGGCGGTGCAGTGTACCAACCCGAAGACAGGCTCAAACTGCTTCTCCAATAGAAATCCCTGATCACATTTGTAGGCCATGCTATGGAGCCGTTGGCTAGCTGAACTCAAGCGTAGACCCAATGACATGTTTCTAACGGTCATCTCGCACCGAACTGCACATGTACAGGCCGTCAAATCAAAGGCACTCCTTCGTTTTTATGAAGTTTAAAAACATTTTTTTTTATAGAAGAAGAAAAATGAAAGCGTGTCAGTTTCACAAGGTTGGAGAAATAACAGTTCAGTCACTTGAAGACATTGGCTCAAATCAAGATAATTAACAACTAAAGGAATAATTTATCTTCTCTCATTGACTTCTTCTCATACCCCGGTATGGTGTGTTTGGTCTATTTCACAAGCTTTCCCCGAAGTCTTGTAATGTTGAGTTTCTGGGTTTAGATACCCTGTCATATGACTGTAGATTTTCTTTGTTGTTGCTATACAGTACCAGTCAACAGTTTGGACACACCTACTCCACTTAAGTTTTTTTAAATGTACTTTTACTATTTTCTACATTGTAGAATAATGGTGAAGACATCACAACTATGAAATAACACATATGGAATCATGTAATAACCAAATAAAGTGTTATACACAAATCAAAATATATTTTAGATTCTTCAAAGTAGCCACCCTTTGACTCGATGACAGCTTTACACACTCTTGTCATTCTCTCAATCTAGCTCCGCCTGGAATGCTTTTCCAACAGTTTTGAAGGAGTTCCCACATGTGCTGAGTACTTGTTGGCGGCTTTTCATTCACTCTGTGGTCCAACTCATCCCATGCCATCTTAATTGGGTTGAGGTTGGGTGATTGTGGAGGCCAGGTCATCTGATGCAACACTCTATCACTCTCCTTCTTGGTCAAATAGCCCTTACACAGCCTGGAGGTGTTTCGGGTCATTTTCCTGTTGAAAAACAAATTATAGATCCACTAAGCGCAAACCAGATGGGATGGCGTATCGCTGCAGAATGCTGTGGTAGCCATGCTGATTACGTGTGCCTTCAATTCTAAATAGGCCTTCATTGTAAATAAGAATTAGTTCTTAACTGACTTGCCTATTTGGAAAAATAAAATAAAAAAATCCATGTGAATTCACAATGAATTACAGTACAGTTAGTTTCCTAATATGGACCCAAATCAAAATGAAAGTATCTTCTAGTGATTTAAAATGAAACTGGTTAATTTGATAAAGACAACAAAAAAAAAAGACTGTGAAAAGACCCCTGGTGGCATGTCTGGTGGGGTAAGTGTGCGTGTCAGAGCTGTGTGTAAGTTGTCTAGACAAACAATTTGGAATTTAACACAATGTTTCTTATAAAAAGAAGTGATGCAGTCAGTCTCTCCTTAACTCTTAGCCAAGTTAGACTGACATGCATATATTAGCCCTCTGGTTACACTGAAGAGCAAGACGTGTCGCTCTGTTCTGGGCCAGCTGCAGCTTAACTAGGTCTTTCCTTGCAGCATTCGACCACACAACTGGATAATAATCAAGATAAGACAAAACTAGAGCCTGCAGGACTTGCTTTTTGAAGTGTGGTGTCAGATCGATAGAAGAGGACTGGCCACCCCTCATAGCCTGGTTCCTCTCTAGGTTTCTTCCTAGGTTTTGGCCTTTCTAGGGAGTTTTTCCTAGCCACCGTGCTTCTACACCTGCATTGCTTGCTGTTTGGGGTTTTAGGCTGGGTTTCTGTACAGCACTTTGAGATATCAGCTGATGTACGAAGGGCTATATAAATACATTTGATTTGAAATTTAACTTTCAAAACACGTAAGTACAGCCGGTATGATGCATCTTGCTTTTGGGTGGAGTTTCCTTTAAGAGTTGGAAAAATGGCAGAGATACTTTGAGAAGGAAATGCAAGCTTTGCACAGTGGAATTGAGGTATTATAATGGTAATACAGGTCAGTAGTGGTAGTACAGGTCAGTAATGGTAATACAGGTCAGTAGTGGTAGTACAGGTCAGTAGTACAGGTCAGTAGTGGTAGTACAGGTCAGTAGTACAGGTCAGTAATGGTAGTACAGGTCAGTAGTGGTAGTACAGGTCAGTAGTACAGGTCAGTAGTGGTAGTACAGGTCAGTAGTGGTAGTACAGGTCAGTAATGGTAGTACAGGTCAGTAGTACAGGTCAGTAATGGTAGTACAGGTCAGTAGTACAGGTCAGTAGTGGTAGTACAGGTCAGTAGTACAGGTCAGTAGTACAGGTCAGTAATGGTAGTACAGGTCAGTAATGGTAGTACAGGTCAGTAGTACAGGTCAGTAGTACAGGTCAGTAGTGGTAGTACAGGTCAGTAGTGGTAGTACAGGTCAGTAGTGGTAGTACAGGTCAGTAGTGGTAGTACAGGTCAGTAGTGGTAGTACAGGTCAGTAGTACAGGTCAGTAGTGGTAGTACAGGTCAGTAGTGATAGTACAGGTCAGTAGTACAGGTCAGTAGTGGTAGTACAGGTCAGTAGTGGTAGTACAGGTCAGTAATGGTAGTACAGGTCAGTAGTACAGGTCAGTAGTGGTAGTACAGGTCAGTAGTGGTAGTACAGGTCAGTAGTACAGGTCAGTAATGGTAGTACAGGTCAGTAGTGGTAGTACAGGTCAGTAGTACAGGTCAGTAGTGGTAGTACAGGTCAGTAGTGGTAGTACAGGTCAGTAGTGGTAGTACAGGTCAGTAGTACAGGTCAGTAGTGGTAGTACAGGTCAGTAGTGGTAGTACAGGTCAGTAATGGTAGTACAGGTCAGTAATGGTAGTACAGGTCAATAGTACAGGTCAGTAGTACAGGTCAGTAGTGGTAGTACAGGTCAGTAGTGGTAGTACAGGTCAGTAGTGGTAGTACAGGTCAGTAGTGGTAGTACAGGTCAGTAGTGGTAGTACAGGTCAGTAGTACAGGTCAGTAGTGGTAGTACAGGTCAGTAGTGGTAGTACAGGTCAGTAGTGGTAGTACAGGTCAGTAGTGGTAGTACAGGTCAGTAGTACAGGTCAGTAGTGGTAGTACAGGTCAGTAGTACAGGTCAGTAGTGGTAGTACAGGTCAGTAATGGTAGTACAGGTCAGTAATGGTAGTACAGGTCAGTAATGGTAGTACAGGTCAGTAGTGGTAGTACAGGTCAGTAGTGGTAGTACAGGTCAGTAGTGGTAGTACAGGTCAGTAGTGGTAGTACAGGTCAGTAATGGTAGTACAGGTCAGTAGTACAGGTCAGTAATGGTAGTACAGGTCAGTAGTGGTAGTACAGGTCAGTAGTGGTAGTACAGGTCAGTAGTGGTAGTACAGGTCAGTAGTGGTAGTACAGGTCAGTAATGGTAGTACAGGTCAGTAGTGGTAGTACAGGTCAATAGTACAGGTCAGTAGTGGTAGTACAGGTCAGTAGTGGTAGTACAGGTCAGTAGTGGTAGTACAGGTCAGTAGTGGTAGTACAGGTCAGTAGTGGTAGTACAGGTCAGTAATGGTAGTACAGGTCAATAGTACAGGTCAGTAGTACAGGTCAGTAGTGGTAGTACAGGTCAGTAGTGGTAGTACAGGTCAGTAGTGGTAGTACAGGTCAGTAGTACAGGTCAGTAGTGGTAGTACAGGTCAGTAGTGGTAGTACAGGTCAGTAGTGGTAGTACAGGTCAGTAGTGGTAGTACAGGTCAGTAATGGTAGTACAGGTCAGTAGTGGTAGTACAGGTCAGTAATGGTAGTACAGGTCAGTAATGGTAGTACAGGTCAGTAGTACAGGTCAGTAATGGTAGTACAGGTCAGTAGTACAGGTCAGTAGTACAGGTCAGTAGTACAGGTCAGTAATGGTAGTACAGGTCAGTAGTGGTAGTACAGGTCAGTAGTGGTAGTACAGGTCAGTAGTGGTAGTACAGGTCAGTAGTACAGGTCAGTAATGGTAATACAGGTCAGTAGTGGTAGAACAGGTGCAATGCTTAACCATCTGAACAGGACACACCGTGAGGCCCAAACCATTGTTGGTAGCAGTTGCATTGTGAATTCACATGGAATTTTTAGTTTTTCTTATTCTAAACAGGATTTATTTTTTATGTGGAGTTTAAATGTTTTCCATTTGTCACATCCCTAGTTCACCTACCATTTATAATTCAAACAGTGGATACAGACGTCATTGTCCTCCTCGCTGGGATGTTCCATCTTACCAAGGATTATCCAACGATAGATCTGTGGTTTGCTTTTTTGGAATGGGTAAAACCGACCAGGACATCAACACCATCTGAGAGCTTTGTCAGGCTTCCACAGGTTGATTTCAGGATTGATCAGTCCTTGCATCCATAGCTCTATACATTTAAGTAATTAATTTCTCCGGCCCGATCCCACTTTTTTACCAAAACAAGGGCGGGGATTGTTATTGTTTCCATTGCAGATTGCCGCTTTAAGGAATACATTTTGTATTATTACTTAATTTTATGTTATGAACATTTTACTTAAGCTATTTTGAAACACGACTGCGGCTTCATTACCATCTACATTGGCAGCCATTTTGAATTCCGCTTCCTAATTTAAGTTTGCAATGAGTACCCCTTCTAAGATGTATTTCATATCATCTGAAGAATGTTTAACAAATGTCATGCTTTTATCTGTTGCATAACATTTCATGGTCAAATACCAGCTATTATGGCAGCCATTTTGATTTTTTTTTTGCAATAACTTGCTTCCTGGTTAAGTTTGAAAAAGGTACCCCAACTGGGATGTTTTCATATCGCCTGAGAAATATTTGTACCAAATTTCATGCTTGTATCCACCGTTTGCTGGATCCACCTTGCAGCAAAACATTAAAGGCATTGTACTACTAGCCCCATTAGCTAGCTATTCTATCAACTTAGCTATCATATGGGATGTTTATTAGGCACGTTGACTTTTGTTTACTAGTGATCACATTAGTAAACAAATAACATCTTAAAACAAATAACACCCGGTGATAACATCAGTATTTGTCCCAAATGGGACTTGGAAGGACAGCATTACCAATGGTGGAGCTAGATAATGCCAGCTGTCATATCAGACAGGCCTAGCTAGTGGAATTCAACGATGGACAACGAATGAATACAGTGTGTGATATGGCCCTAGTGGTAACTAGTGAGCTAAAAACACATGAATGGATGCCACATTCTGAAGCCTCCATCCTAACCTTATTTTCTCCCGTTTCCTGTTTTGCAGGACAACTGGGATGATGACGAGGAGGAATGTAAAAAAGCAGAAGAGAAAAAAGCAGGTATTTTTTTTTAAACCGCATGAATTGAACCAGTGAGATCTGACTATGTTAATTGAATAGAAGCTCAACAGTTATTTATTTTTCTTCCCATTTTGTCTTTGTAGCAGAGACCAAACTTTCTGAGAAGAAGAAATTAGCTGAAAAAATCAAAGAAAAGGAAAGTTTACAAATGAAAAAACAAGAAGAGCTGAGAAAGCGGGTAAGTGTTTTCAAAGTAGGTGTTTATAAAGTAGGTGTTTATAAAGTAGGTGTTTATAAAGTAGGTGTTTATAAAGTAGGTGTTTATAATGTAGGTGTTTATAAAGTAGGTGTTTTTAAAGTAGGTGTTTGAGGTAGATGTTTTTTAAAGTCATTAAAAAAAAAAAAATTTAAGTAGGTGTTTTTTAAGGTAGGTGTTCGTCACCATAACCAACCCAGCTACTGCAACAGTGACTACTAGTTTGCTTATTAAAATTCAGCCGAAACTTGACCTTTTTGCTTTCAGCCAATTTCCCTGATTATTGGAGTTGTATTTATCAAATTTTAAAGTTTAATTTTAAATCTCTAGAAGAGACTTTACATTTTGATTTGGGCCCATATTAGGAAACTAACTGTACTGTATTTCATCTGGTTTTCCAGACCCAGATTAAGCCTCTAAATCAGCCCTAAAGGGTTTCACACAGTGTCCATGAATAACAAGTCATTGGCTGCTGCATCTGAAAGTGTATTTCTTTGTTTGTTTGTTAGTTAGAGGAATCACAGGAAACAGAACTCTCACCGGAGGATGAGCTAGCAGAGAAACTCAGAGTGAAGAAGCTACAGGAGGAAGCTGATCTTCTATTGGCTCAGGAGGCTTTCGGTAAGAGACCTGTATTACAGGAGGAGGTGTAAGTCTCTGAATAAGAGCGTCTGCTAAATGACTCAATGTACAGAAAAAGGAACTCTTGCTTATGGTCAGTAAGAAAATAAGTACATACCGTAATTACATTTTTACATTTACATTTAAGTCATTTAGCAGACGCTCTTATCCAGAGCGACTTACAAATTGGAAAGTTCATACATATTCATCCTGGTCCCCCCGTGGGAATTGAACCCTGGTCCCCCCGTGGGAATTGAACCCACAACCCTGGCGTTGCAAGCGCCATGCTCTACCAACTGAGCCACACGGGACCAGGGTAATTTCCGGACTATAAGCCGCTACTTTTTCCCACGCTTTGAACCTTGCGGCTTATACAATGACGTGGCTAATTTATGGATTTTTCCCGCTTTCACAAGATTCATGCCGCCAAAAAACTGAGCACCGTCACATAATGTGACGTAAATCGAGCGCGCTCAAACTTCCCATCATTCTGATTACGGTAGTCATTTTGTCAACCTCATCATGGCAAAGACACGGAGAAATGCATATGATGCAGCTTTCAAGTTGAAGGCGATCGATCTGGCTGTTGGAAAAGGAAATAGAGCTGCTGCACGGGAGCTTGGCCTTAATGAGTCGATGATAAGACGTTGGAAACAGCAGCATGAGCAACTGACTCAGTGCAAAAAGACAACAAAAGCTTTCAGAGGAAAGAAAAGCAGATGGCCCGAACTAGAAAATGAGGCTTGGATGACAAGTGGGGAGAAATCCTTCACTAAAACGGGCCGCATGCGAAGAGCAATTTATGGTCAAGTCTGCCAGTGGGTCCTGACAGCGTGGAGCATTGTCAAAACAAAACAAAAATCCACTATCATCAACGGGTTTCGAAAGGCTGGACTGCTGCGTATTGAAGAGGGCAGCATGAGCTCAGCGGGGAATTTGCCTCCGGATGAAAGTGACGAGAGCGACAATGAAAACGATCCAACATCGGATGAAACAATTCTGAGGCTATTCAACTCCGACACCGAAGGAGATGACTTCAGTGGTTTTAGTGCACAGGAGGAAGATAGTGACCAATGACTTTCTTGGTAGGCTACTGTTTACTGCTATTTTTTAAAAATTTTGTTACAAGCCGTGTTTCGTTTAAAAAGCCTATTTATTTTTGTTACAAGCCGTGTTTCGTTTAAAGGCTGTGTAAAGTTCATTTGTTTCAATGTACCGGTAGGCACCTGCGGCTTATTTATGTACAAAATACATTATTTTTTTTTAATTCAGTGGGTGCGGCTTATATTCAGGTGCGCTTAATAGTCCAGAAATTACGGTAGTTCAATTTGCTTATGCATAGAGCCACAAATAAAGTACCAGTCAAAAGTTTGGACACCTACTCATTCAAGGGTTTTTCTTCATTTAAAAAAAATATATTTTCTACATTGTAGAATACTAGTGAAGACATCAAAACTATGAAATAACACATATGGAATCGTGTAGTAACCAAAAAAGTGTTAAACAAATCAATATATTTTAGATTCTTCAAAGTAGCCACCCTTTGCCTTGATGACAGCTTTGCACAGTCTTGGCATTCTCTCAACCAGCTTCATGAGGTAGTCACAGGAACATCCTTGGTTGCAACACTCCACTACCGAGTTCCAAACTTCCTCTGGGAGCAACGTCAGCACAAGAACTGTTAGTCGGGAGCTTCATGAAATGGGTTTCCATGGCCGAGCAGCCGCACACAAGCCTAAGATCACCATGCATAATGCCAAGTGTCGGCTGGAGTGGGGTAAAGCTCGCCACTGTTGAACTCTGGAGAAGTGGAAACGAATTCTCTGAAGTGTTGAATCACACTTCACCATCTGGCAGGCCAACAAAAATAATCTGGGTTTGGCGGATGCCAGGAGAACGCTACCTGCCCGACTGCATAGTGCCAACTGTAAAGTTTGGTGGAGGAAGAATAATGGTCTGGGGCTGTTTTTCATAGTTCGGGCCCCTTAGTTCCAGTGAAGGGAAATCTCAACACTACAGCATACAATGACTTTCTAGATGATTCTGTGCTTTCAAATTTGTGGAAACAGTTTGGGGAAGGCTCTTTCCTGTTTCAGCATGACTACCCCCGTGCACAAAGCGAGGTCCATACAGAAATGGTTTGTCGATCAGTGTGGAAGAACTTAACTGCCTGTACAGAGACCTGACCTCAATCCCATCGAACACCTTTGGGATAAATTGGAACGCTGACTGCGAGCCAGGCCTTATCGCCCAACATCAGTGCCCGACCTCACTAATGCTCTTGCGGCTGAATGGAAGTCCCCCACAGCAATGTTCCAACATCTAGTGGAAAGCCTTCCCAGAAGAGTGGAGGCTGTTATAGCAGCAAAGGGGGGACCAACTCCATATTAATGCCTTCCCAGAAAAGTGGAGGCTGTTATAGCAGCAAAGGGGGGACCAACTCCATATTAATGCCTTCCCAGAAGAGTGGAGGCTGTTATAGCAGCAAAGGGGGGACCAACTCCATATTAATGCCCATGATTTTGGAATGAGATGTTCAACGAGCAGGTATCCACATCATTTTGGTCGTGTAGTGTATGTTGAATGATAAATATTTAAGGCTGACAGTCTACACGTATTACAGATAAATAGAAAGCTTTACAGAGAATCTGAGATTTATATTGCAAAATGTCTGGTTTAAGAATCAAGAGTTTTAGACATTGTCAACACCAGTTACCTGTGGAAAGCTTCATATCATGGTGCTCCAATCATTTTTCCTTCTCAAATCAGGTGTCGTCAACAACGTCAAAGGAATTGATGCTATAAGCCCGTCTTCTAAAGATGAGTTCACAGCGTTTGAAAAGTTGTTAAAAGACAAGATATCACCTTTTGAGAGTTCCATACACTATTCCGGCTTCCTAGAGTCCTTGTTTCGAGACCTCTGTCTCTCACGTAAGTATTGATTTAATAATATACCGTTTGAAAAGTAACCAATGTTATTGGCCATGCATCTCAACGGTCAGTGGGGCCTGTTATGTCCCTGTATTGTATGAAATAATGTTTTAACTGTGCACCTCTTATGTTACAGTGGAGGTGGAGGACTTGAAAAAAGTCAGCAACTCCCTCACAGTCTTACTAAGTGAAAAACAGAAACAGGAAAAGGTTTGTTTTTTCATTTTATTTAAATGACCGACAAGTATTGACATTTATCACCAGTACACATGGTCTACTTAGACTGCTATTCAGTCTTGTCCGGGTCATGTTCATTAGGCATCAAACGGAAGAAAACAGACTGGAACAGTACTACCTGGAGTTGCGTGCCCTAATGGAAATTACGCAACAACAAAAAATAAAAATAAATTAAGACAATACTAATCCTCTTTATTTCCAACAGCAGCTGAATAAAGGTCAATACTAATCATCCCTCTTTGTTTCCAACAGCAGCTGAATAAAGGACAATACGAATCATCCCTCTTTGTTTCCAACAGCAGCTGAATAAAGGACAATACTAATCATCCCTCTTTGTTTCCAACAGCAGCTGAATAAAGGACAATACTAATCATCCCTCTTTGTTTCCAACAGCAGCTGAATAAAGGACAATACGAATCATCCCTCTTTGTTTCCAACAGCAGCTGAATAAAGGACAATACGAATCATCCCTCTTTGTTTCCAACAGCAGCTGAATAAAGGACAATACTAATCATCCCTCTTTGTTTCCAACAGCAGCTGAATAAAGGACAATACTAATCATCCCTCTTTGTTTCCAACAGCAGCTGAATAAAGGACAATACTAATCATCCCTCTTTGTTTCCAACAGCAGCTGAATAAAGGACAATACTAATCATCCCTCTTTGTTTCCAACAGCAGCTGAATAAAGGACAATACTAATCATCCCTCTTTGTTTCCAACAACAGCTGAATAAAGGACAATACTAATCATCCCTCTTTGTTTCCAACAGCAGCTGAATAAAGGACAATACTAATCATCCCTCTTTGTTTCCACCAGCAGCTGAATAAAGGACAATACTAATCATCCCTCTTTGTTTCCAACAGCAGCTGAATAAAGGACAATACTAATCATCCCTCTGTTTCCACCAGCAGCTGAATAAAGGACAATACTAATCATCCCTCTTTGTTTCCACCAGCAGCTGAATAAAGGACAATACTAATCATCCCTCTTTGTTTCCAACAGCAGCTGAATAAAGGACAATACTAATCATCCCTCTTTGTTTCCAACAGCAGCTGAATAAAGGACAATACTAATCATCCCTCTGTTTCCACCAGCAGCTGAATAAAGGACAATACTAATCATCCCTCTTTGTTTCCACCAGCAGCTGAATAAAGGACAATACTAATCATCCCTCTTTGTTTCCAACAGCAGCTGAATAAAGGACAATACTAATCATCCCTCTTTGTTTCCAACAGCAGCTGAATAAAGGACAATACTAATCATCCCTCTGTTTCCACCAGCAGCTGAATAAAGGACAATACTAATCATCCCTCTTTGTTTCCACCAGCAGCTGAATAAAGGACAATACTAATCATCCCTCTTTGTTTCCACCAGCAGCTGAATAAAGGACAATACTAATCATCCCTCTTTGTTTCCAACAGCAGCTGAATAAAGGACAATACTAATTATCCCTCTTTGTTTCCACCAGCAGCTGAATAAAGGACAATACTAATCATCCCTCTTTGTTTCCAACAGCAGCTGAATAAAGGTCAATACTAATCATCCCTCTTTGTTTCCAACAGCAGCTGAATAAAGGACAATACTAATCATCCCTCTTTGTTTCCACCAGCAGCTGAATAAAGGACAATACTAATCATCCCCTCTTTGTTTCCAACAACAGCTGAATAAAGGACAATACTAATCATCCCTCTTTGTTTCCAACAGCAGCTGAATAAAGGACAATACTAATCATCCCTCTTTGTTTCCACCAGCAGCTGAATAAAGGACAATACTAATCATCCCTCTTTGTTTCCAACAGCAGCTGTATAAAGGACAATACTAATTATCCCTCTTTGTTTCCAACAGCAGCTGAATAAAGGACAATACTAATCATCCCTCTTTGTTTCCAACAGCAGCTGAATAAAGGACAATACTAATCATCCCTCTTTGTTTCCAACAGCAGCTGAATAAAGGACAATACTAATCATCCCTCTTTGTTTCCAACAGCAGCTGAATAAAGGACAATACTAATCATCCCTCTTTGTTTCCAACAGCAGCTGAATAAAGGACAATACTAATCATCCCTCTTTGTTTCCAACAGCAGTTGAATAAAGGACAATACTAATCATCCCTCTTTGTTTCCAACAGCAGCTGAATAAAGGACAATACTAATCATCCCTCTTTGTTTCCAACAGCAGCTGAATAAAGGACAATACTAATCATCCCTCTTTGTTTCCAACAGCAGCTGAATAAAGGACAATACTAATCATCCCTCTTTGTTTCCAACAGCAGTTGAATAAAGGACAATACTAATCATCCCTCTTTGTTTCCAACAGCAGCTGAATAAAGGACAATACTAATCATCCCTCTTTGTTTCCAACAGCAGTTGAATAAAGGACAATACTAATCATCCCTCTTTGTTTCCAACAGCAGCTGAATAAAGGACAATACTAATCATCCCTCTTTGTTTCCAACAGCAGCTGAATAAAGGACAATACTAATCATCCCTCTTTGTTTCCAACAGCAGTTGAATAAAGGACAATACTAATCATCCCTCTTTGTTTCCAACAGCAGCTGAATAAAGGACAATACTAATCATCCCTCTTTGTTTCCAACAGCAGTTGAATAAAGGACAATACTAATCATCCCTCTTTGTTTCCAACAGCAGCTGAATAAAGGACAATACTAATCATCCCTCTTTGTTTCCAACAGCAGCTGAATAAAGGACAATACTAATCATCCCTCTTTGTTTCCAACAGCAGCTGAATAAAGGACAATACTAATCATCCCTCTTTGTTTCCAACAGCAGCTGAATAAAGGAAAGAAGAAAAAGAAAGGCGTGGTTCCTGCCGGAGGGATGAAGTCCAAGATGAAGGATGACCTAGCGGACTACGGCGAGTTCGATGGAGGTTACGTACAAGACTACGAGGACTTCATGTGACGTGACATCAACCGAGTGCTGTGTCTCAAACGACACCCTGTTCCCTATGTAGAACCCTTATATAGGGGATAGGGTGGCATTTAGTAGGCTGTCCCCATTCCCCCTCCGCTCTGCTCCACCCAGCCCCCTCAAAGCATGACCTATGACCTATTCTACTGCCTAGAGCCATCCAATGAAAACCACCCTTATGTCGCCCACCGCCAGCCGCACAGAAACTTGATTCTGAAAGAAGTGTTGAATGGTTTGACGAGAAACGTCTGATTTCAACAGGGTTGTTTCTCCACGTTAGAAATTCCTTCAACGATTCCTCGAAAACCGACTGACCAATAAGACTGTGTTCTGGATACCAAAATGTTTCACCTCCCATAATGAGATGCAAAAACACAGAAGGCAAAGTTATTTTTTTTTCTCTCCCAATCCTAGAATGAATTTAATTTTATCTTTTTAAAAGAAATGATCTGTCAACAAAATTAATTGTTACTGTTTGATGAAGGAAAATACATTTTGTGTTCCATGCGAATCAGATTATTACTATTTTTCTCAAACATAAATTAAATATTATTTTTATTCAAAAGGATGGCTATTGGCATTCGGAAATATAATACTACATTGTTATGTAACGAATATAGTTCTCCAAATGTCAGTTCGGTGCTCATCGCATATTACACTTGGGAATATATTGATCCTTGACATCATATAGTATATTTCAGGAGAAAATGTCCAAATAAGTCAAGGAGTTTAGTTGAGAAAAGCAACATTGAGATAAACATGTTAGATACATCCAGGACTCGGTTTGCATGGTTACATAGTCTTCAAATATTTTTTGGCGGTGAATTCCTAAATTCTGTGTTTTATAGAATAGTTAAAGATTGATTACTTCTAGTTGGAAGGAGGGTAATATTGCCCTGAACATCCTTCCCCCCCTACATTATTTTAATTTTCTAGGAAAATAATACAACATGTTACTATAAAGTAATTTAAGGCTAGGAAGTATTGAAGCCACACAGGTCAATGTGTGAACATAGGCCCATATACTGCTGAAATGAATATGATGTAACCATAGTCTTAACTGTTAGTGTATTTTAATGGAGAAATGATGGCGCTGAAAATAATCTGTTATGTAGCATTTCAACGAATAGCCGTAGGGTACTCCGTGTCAATTAGAAAACACGGCGCTGACCATTTCATCCTGGGCCTGTGTTCACAAAGCGTCTGAGTAGATATGCTGATCTAGGATCAGGTGCCCACCTTCTTATTCATTATGATCAGAAAAGGCTCAACTGATCCTAGAGCAGCACTGCTACGCTGAGAACCCAGTATAATCACTTCCACTGAGTTGAAGCAACAATCATTCTAGGTCTCCTTGGCATAACTTTGCACGGCTTGTATCAAGTGAGGTGAGAAACAGACCAAATGTATTAGGAAAGAAGGTTGTACTGGGATAATATCACACGTTTTATTTTTTTTCACAACACATTTTCAGGATTGGAAATGGAAATAGAAACATATTATTAAAGAATAGTTTTTTTTTTATCCACCTAATTTAATAAAATCATTGTTTAAAATTATTATATATATATTTTTTGGAATGCATTTTAGAATTTGGATCATTTTGGCTTAACAAATATGAAGTATTTTAATGTTATTTATGGGTTGATCTGTTAATTGTGCCCAGAGCATAACGGGAAGAGTGGTGAACGAGTTACCAACTTACCTTACGTCAAAATAAATAACTACCTTCAACAAACAGTCTCTATTGGGGGAATTAATCTCCTTCATCAGACGAGTTGAATCAATGTTTTTGTCAACATATTGTGACATGGAATCGATGTGGAAAATACATTGGATTTTAAAAAAAGTCTTAACTTGTTTTGAGGGTGAAATTTCAACCACAATATTACCACCATATTATGTCATCGTGGTAATTTGAACGTAGACAAACCTTGCAATGCAGGTTGTACATGTTCCTTTAAAACAATGTCAGATCATCAACGTTATATCCACTATCAGAAGAAAGAAAATAGGCTTGGCAGCACCTCCTACTGGAGGGTTGATCTAATTACAGCTCCCCATTGGTCTCCCATTGGTCACCCATTCAGAGTTTTAGAAAAACTTAGCCCAGCTTAGCTATGCTATTTGTCACTGACTATTACCAATGTGCTGTCGTGAGAAAGATTGTCAAAAGGTCTCCACTTAAAAGCTAAATAGATTCACTGTTGCTATCGAAGTCATTCTGAAGGGTAGATTTAACAGAGCAAATCACCATACTTGATCACTATTTCGGCCTGTAAACTGAGTGTACAAAACATTAGTAACACCTTCCTAATATTGTGTTGCACCCCCTTTTGCCCTCAATTCGTCAGGGCATGGACTCTACAAGGTGTCGAAAGCGTTCCACAGGGATGCTGGCCCATGTTGACTCCAATACTTCCCACAGTTGAGTCAAGTTGGCTGGATGTCCTTTGGGTGGTGGACCAATCTTGATACACAAGGGAAACTGTTGAGCGTGAAAAATCCAGCAGCGTTGCAGTTCTTGACACAAACCGGTGTGCTTGGCACCTACTACCGAACCCTGTTCAAAGGCACTTAAATATTTTGTCTTGCCCATTCACCCTCTGAATGGCACACATACACAATCCATGTCTCAGTTGTCTCAAAGCTTAAAAATCCTTCTTTAATCTGTCTCCTCCCCTTCATCTACACTGATTTAACAGGTGACATCAATAAGGGATTATAGCTTTCACCTGGATTCATCTGGTCAGTCTATGTTATGGAAAAAGCATGTTTTGTACAATCAGTGTATGTATATATCATTTGCAAAGTCATCAACAGCTATTGTTTCAATTCAATCCACGATTCAACAAAAAATAGACAAAACATTGGCCTAAGGTTTCAAGCTCTGTTAGATTTCAAATGTATTGATACAGTGGCTTGTGAAAGTATTCACCCCTTGGTATTTTTTCTATTTTGTTGCCTTACAACCTGGAATTAAAATACATTTTTGGGGGTTTGTATCATTTGATGCCTACCACTTCAAAGATGCAAAATATGTTTTATTGTGAAACAAACAAGAAATAAGAAAAAAACATCAAACTTAAGCGTGCATAACTATTCACCCCCCTCCCAAAAGTCAATACTTTGTAGAGCCACCTTTTGCAGCAATTACAGCTGCAAGTCTCTTGGGGTATGTCTCTCAAGGGACTTTTGCCCATTATTCAAGGCAAACTGCTTCAGCTCTTTCAAGTTGGATGGGTTCCGCTGGTATACAGCAATCTTTAAGTCATACCAAAGATTCTCAATTGGATTGAGGTCTGGGCTTTGACTAGGCCATTCCAAGACATTTAAATGTTTCTCCTTAAACCACTCGAGTGTTGCTTTAGCAGTATGCTTAGGGTCATTGTCCTGCTGGAAGGTGAACCTCCTTCCCAGTCTCAAATCTCTGGAAGACTGAAACAGGTTTCCCCCAAGAATTTCCCTGCATTTAGCACTATCCATCATTCCTTCAATTCTGACTGGTTTCCCAGTCCCTGCCGATGAAAAAACATCCCCCACCGCATGATGTTGCCACCACCATGCTTCACTGTGGGGATGGTGTTCTCGGGGTGATGAGAGGTGTTGGGTTTGCGCCAGACATAGTGTTTTCCTTGACGGCCAAAAAGCTACATTTTAGTCTCATCTGACCAAAGTACTTTCTTCCATATGTTTGGGGAGTCTCCCACATGCCTTTTGGTGAACACCACATGTGTTTGCTTATTTTTTTCTTTAAGCAATGGCTTTTTTTCTGGCCACTCTTCCGTAAAGCCCAGCAAAGGGGGTGAATATATATGCAAGCACCACTTTTGCGTTTTATAAAAAATAAAAAAATCTGAACCAAGTTATTTTTTTCATTTCACTTCACCAATTTGGACTATTTTGTGTATGTCCATTACATGAAATCCAAATAAAAATCTATTCAAATTACAGGTGTAATGCAATAAAATAGGAAAAAGAGCAAGGGGGGTGAATACTTCTGCAAGGCACTGTATTTAGTGATTGGACCTGCTCCGCTGGGCTGCAGCGACCCGCTCCACTGGGCTGCAGTGGAGCGGGTCGAGAGCTTCTAGTTCGTCTCTGTCCAAATTACTAAGGACTTAAAATGGTCCACACGTGCGCACAGTCGTGAAGAAGGCGTGACAGTGCCTCTTCCCCCTCAGGAGGTTGAAAAGGTTTGTCATGGGCCCTCAGATCCTCAAAAAGTTCTACAGCTGTACCGTTGAGAGCATCTTGACTGGCTGCATCACTGCTTGGTACGGCAATAGCAATACCCTCAATCGCATGTTGCTACAGAGGGTGATACGGACAGCCCAGTACATCATTGGGGCAGAGCTTCTATATAAGGTGGTGTAAAAGGAAAACCGTTAAAGACTCCAGCAACCCAAGTTATAGAATGTTCTCTCTGCTTCCGCACGGCAAGCACCAACAGGCTCCTGAACAGCTACTATCCCCAAGCCATAAGACTGCTAAATAGCTAACTATATACCTAACAAAGTGGCTACACGGACTATCTGAGTTGAACCTTGTATTTAACTGAGTTTTTATTTTTGACTGTGTCTATGCACCCTCACACTGACACTCCAACACACACACAAACACTCACTCCATCATTTGATGACACACATAATATGCACATGCATTTATACTGACTACACAGACGCACACTCACAAGCTGCTGCTACTGTGTTTATGTTTGGGCTCCTGAGTGGCGCAGCGGTCTAAGGCACTGCATCTCAGTGCAAGAGGTGTCACTACAGTCCTTGATTCAAATCCAGGCTGTATCACATCTGGCCATGATTGGGCGTTCCATAGTGGGGCGCACAATTGGCCCAGCGTCGTTAGGGTTTGGCCGGTGTAGGCCGTCATTGTAAATAAGAATTTATTCTTAACTGACTTGCCTAGTTGAATTAAATACAAATCATATATCCTGATGCCTAGTCACATTACCCCTGTACATACAGTGCATTCGGGAAGAATTCAGATCCCTTGACTTTTTCCACATTTTATTACGTTACAGCCTTATTCTAAAATGGGAAAAATTAATCTACACTATCAATCTACACACAATACTCATAATGACAAAGTGAACATTTTTTTTCTTCAAATATATATAAAAAAAACATAAGTATTCAGACCCTTTGCTATGAGACTCGAAATTGAGCTCAAGTGCATCCTGTTTCCATTGATCATCCAGGTTGTAAGGCAACAGAATAGGAAAAACGCCAAGAGGGGTGAATACTTTTGCACGCCACTGTGTAGCTGCAAAGTGGTAATCCTCTGAGACAGTCTGCTACACCTGCAAAGTGGTACTCTCCTCAGACAGTCTGCTACACCTGTAAAGTGATACTCTCCTCTGAGACAGTCTGCTACACCTGCAAAGTGGTACTCTCCTCAGACAGTCTGCTACACCTGCAAAGTGGTACTCTCCTCAGACAGTCTGTTACACCTGCAAAGTGGTACTCTCCTCAGACAGTCTGTTACACCTGCAAAGTGGTACTCTCCTCTGAGACAGTCTGTTACACCTGCAAAGTGGTACTCTCCTCAGACAGTGTTACACCTGCAAAGTGGTACTCTCCTCAGACAGTCTGTTACACCTGCAAAGTGGTACTCTCCTCAGACAGTCTGTTACACCTGCAAAGTGGTACTCTCCTCTGAGACAGTCTGTTACACCTGCAAAGTGGTACTCTCCTCAGACAGTCTGTTACACCTGCAAAGTGGTACTCTCCTCAGACAGTCTGCTACACCTGCAAAGTGGTACTCTCCTCAGACAGTCTGCTACACCTGCAAAGTGGTACTCTCCTCAGACAGTCTGCTACACCTGCAAAGTGGTACTCTCCTCTGAGACCGTCTGCTACACCTGCAAAGTGGTACTCTCCTCTGAGACAGTCTGTTACACCTGCAAAGTGGTACTCTCCTCAGACAGTCTGCTACACCTGCAAAGTGGTACTCTCTGAGACAGTCTGTTACACCTGCAAAGTGGTACTCTCCTCTGAGACAGTCTGTTACACCTGCAAAGTAGTACTCTCCTCAGGCAGTCTGCTACACCTGCAAAGTGGTACTCTCCTCTGAGACAGTCTGTTACACCTGCAAAGTGGTACTCTCCTCTGACAGTCTGCTACACCTGGCGGTTCCTGAATAACAGTCTTTATGAACCCATCATAACAGAACCAGTAGAAAGGGAGAATACAGCCTGGTCCAACAATGGGCTGGTTGTTCTCTGAACGTCCCTCTGTAAAAAAAATTGTGAAGAAATAGTTCTTCAAGTAAGATTTTTTTTTATTCACAAGCACTTGTGGTAATCTTAGTACAGTAAAATAATGTTTGTCTTCATTGAGTAGCCAAGCTATCGGTCAATCCACAGACATCTTGGATATCTCAGTTACAATCACATGCTTCTGAAACTTCACACGAGATAAAACTAAGGTGATAAAAATCAAGAGGATTTAGGCTGCTTCTCCATTCAATTAGAATTCTAAAAGTTATTAGTAAGACAAGAGAGATTCAATATCTCCCAGATAAAAGCACAGATTTGCAGGACACAGCCTGTCTGAAAGCATAATATCTCTTATCCACCTTTATGTTTGGATGTTCAGGGAATACAAGATAAATGACACTTAAAGGTTGATTTAAATTGGTAGATAAGTGATTTGGCATTGTTGGGCTCCCGAGCGGCACAGCGGTCTAAGTCACTGCATCTCAGTGCTAGAGGCGTCACTACAGACACCCTGGATTGATTCCAGTCTGTATCACAACCGGCCGTGATTGGGAGTCCCGTAGTGCGGTGCACAATTGGCTCAGTGTCGTCCGGGTTTGGCCCGGTCGGTAGGCTGTCGTTGTAAATAAGAATTTGTTCTTAACTGACTTGCCTAGTTAAATAAATGAGTTGAGAGGAGGAAACAAAAGAAGATGAGGAAGAGGAGAAGGTTGGAGGAAGAGGAGGAGGTGTGGTGAGCTTTAGTGTTAATACTGGAGAAAGGCCTGTCCCAGTCTCCGCTGTCTATGTACCACCAATGTCAATATAAATATCAAAACAGATACCAAACATTAAGAAACTATAAGGAAGAGAAGAGTAACTGCAGTGAAATAAGCCAGGGACCTGTGGAAAGAAGCCCCCTGATCTCCCCGTGTCCGCCAGCAGGGGAGGACACAACACCTCAGCTCGTGCTGTATGGGGTGGACCGAAGGCCGATTCCACCAAGCTCTGGCTCACCCTCAGGTGTCTGAAGGACACACTGTGGTCCTCTGACAACTTGTTGGTAGGGAAACGGGTGGAGACCCCCCACCAGGTAGTGGCCTTGAGAGCCACGGAAGCCCTGAGGTGGTATGGACAAAATAGTCTCGACCCCAGACAAAGTATCACCCACAACATCTAAGGTCCCGGCCGCCACGGCCTGACAGTGCTGCGGCGCCTAGGGGAGGGATCTCTTCTGGGCCCTGAAGGATGGTGTTAAGGCTGCGAAGGTTCAACTGAGATAGGAACAATAGCACACCTGAACTTGGTTAAAATAATTGTTTAATTCAAAAGTTAATAAATGGCAAATGCAATTTCCGTATATACGGGTTCACTGTGTCATCACGCAGGACAAGACAGAGAACTGATTTGTTCCTGACAAAGATATTATAATATACTCATGACAGAGATAATTCCCGCTTCTGAGCCGGCCTGTCAGAGTAGAGACTGGGCGTGGTTTAGACTCACTCAGCCTATCGTTGGTGTTGGCGCTTAAGCTAGTCCCAGCCCCTTAGCGCTCTCTGGTGTCCCGTCGCTGTTGCTGTGTAGATTACGCTCCCTCACCCCAGAGACTGAGGTCAGACAGCTCTGCAACATTGTCTGAGCTATTTGCACCTGTATACAAAGCCCACTGTTCTCGCTCAAGGCTAACCACAGCTTCCCAGCACACTTATCTGAGGCTAACTGTTACTTCCAGCACACACACACAGACACCCAGGCTCCCAGGCCAACAGTTGCTAATATTCAATCACATGTGTTATAGTATTGGGTTATAGTGCATAACTCAGAACCTCACAGATGTTCTTCGTGTGTATAGTTTATCTGTTATTGTCTATTGTACACCACAGTCAGCAGTCTCCTGATTCACCCCCCTCCCTCTACACCCCTCCTGTGCCTCTCTAAGATTAGCACAGTTTCGGTCACACAGAACAGAGCCCTTCTTGCCACACACACACACACACACACATTATTGTTCATATCTTAGGCCTTGTACATTGTTGCATACACACATATTTCAGGCTGTGGCCTCATGGTTAGGCTATGAGAACTGTTACTCCTGAGAACAAAGACAAATGTCAGGCCTACATGAGTCAGTAGCTTAAACTTTAATTAATGCAAAATCCTTCTAGTTTATAGTTATTTTAGCACGCTAAGCTTAGCAAAACCCCACAATGGGGGCGGAGTTGATTCGGAAGAGCAGGAGGAGGCAAATTTGATAAGGACTCACCCCATTCCTCCACAAAGGAGAGAAGACCGCTTTTTTAATAATGGGATTTTTAAACCATTTTACATGTCTTTAAAAAGGTATACTCTTGTTTGAATTATATGTGCACATTTGAAATGGCTTTTACAGATTGGATATTTTTAAAATTACTTATTTCTTAGGTTATTTTATTGTTTTAATAACAACATGTACTTTTAACATATTGTAGCGACCCGCACAGACAGCTGTGTGTTATGTGTTAGGCTAGTAGGTGGTTGTGTCGTACTGACCAGTACCCAGTGTACGAGGGGTCCGACATGTCAATCAACCTGCTATCTGCCAATCACGGGAATGCCTGGAATGTTCTGATGCCGGGCATCGTGGTGGTTGGCGGAGTGGCGTGGAGGGGGGTTGGGCAGGGGGGTGGAGCATTGGAAGTTAAGACCAGGTTTAACCTTTGTTCTCCCTCTTACGTCTGGGCTTCACAAGAGAAGGTCACGGTTGGCTTGTGGGTTATCTTTCATTTATTTGGCGTGGGCTTCGGCCAAACAGTAGCCTGTGTAAAGTTAGGTTAATAAACCGTCAATTCGCAAACTCAAACCTCTGTCTGGACAATTGTTCCTTTATGATCTAGTCAGGTCATTACATTGGTGTCAGAAGTAAAAACGTTGATAAAAGTTAGCCAGCTAGCTAGCTGACTTCTGTGGCTAGCTACCGTAGGTGAGAACGGGGTTGAAAATGCTTCGAGGGAATCCGAAAGTGAAGTTGGAGGTAGGGGACGATTATGGCCAAGGGGGGGGGTGTGAATGGACGTCGGAGGATCTGGCTGAGATCGCCAGGGCGTCGGAGCCCAGAGGCCGCTTGAGGGAGGACGTTAGAGTGATGGCCGCTGAAGCGGGCATGAGCGCTTCGTCGACTGTGCTTCGCGCCGATTCTGGTGGGCGGACCGAAGGGGTGACGTCGACGCGGCGGGACGAGGAATCTGGGGCTCAGGATGTAAACAAACATGGCGGCGCCCAGTTCCCGGCTGCGTCCGTAGCTGTTAAGACCCCGAAGTATTCCGGTAAGGCGGATTGGGAAGCTTTGTGTTCTCCACTAACAGAGGACACTGGCAGTTCAAGGTCCTGTGCTTTGGCCTGTGCAACGCTCCAGCTACTTTTGAGCGTTTGATGGACAGGGTGCTGGATGGCATCCCCGACAGCAGTGTCTGGTATACCATATATAAAGGCCTCCTCACAATGGCCTTATCATACAAGGCTCTATAGACAGATTTAAAAAATACATAGGCTATTTTTGCGTTGATGATGTATGTATTGAAGTCAAGTGGTTCAACATTCAAGTGTATTTTATTGACAACATAGAACTGCTTGTACAAGGCGACGGTCGGTGGAAGTCTGGCGCCACCAAGTGGACAATTTGTTTTGTTCCCTTGTGGCATCAACGCTTCCTGAGATATTTTATAAACGATAAAATGTTATGTCAATATTATTATCTGCAAATTGTTTCTCCCACCCGTATTTGATAGATTATTATTCCAATTTAGCTGTAAATCTGGTTTTAACTCAATAAGGATGTCTAGTTTCCGATTGGAGGGCGGATGACCGCGTGACTTTGTATCCTACCAATGTGTTACTTTGTATCAGTGAAAAGTGTCTTTTCCCGACGTTGATCAAATCCCGATCTATGCCACCATTTTTTAACAGCATCATAATCTTTGATATTTGATGTAAAGTTTACAGAGCTCATTTTGCTGTAAGCGTTTCCGGATTTGACGTGTCTGAGAACGGCACCTTCCTCCCGAAAGCATTGCGGTATCGCTTCTCGGCCTTTTGGCTAAGATCAAGTGTAGTATCTGTTCTTATCAGTTTAATATCTGATACGTCCCCTATCTGGGGACCATATATTAAATTGATTTTTGGAATAGGGAGATGGAATAGGGGCTTGCTCCGTCCACTCCACGCATCGACCTGGTATTGCAGTACCTCCAGGAACGGTGCACCCCCTGCCGTTGTAAATAAAAAATATAGTATGTCTACGAATTGCACAAGGTGTGAATTGGGGGAGGCTGTGTGTGTGTGTGTGTGTGTGGGTGGAACACTATAAGAAATCCTGAGATACCTTAAAACCTTGCAGATATACAGCCTGTTTTTCATCATTTATTTCACACAAGTAAGTTTATGAATAAACCTTTATTCATTAATTGATTAAATACATTATGCAAGTAAAAGTGATGCAGCACACAATATAGTTATTGACTGTTTTATGATGGTGAAAAGTGAAAACATTACTTATCGTTTCCTCCTGTAACTGCAGTTCTAGAATGGCCACTGGAGGGCAGTCTAAATCAAAGGGTTATGAAAGCCACAGATAGGCCCAAACCCACACTTTGAGTTGCCCAAACCCACACTTTGAGTTGTACATGGAAATATTGTTAATGAGAAACTTCTGTAACGCTTTTCATTCCTCACAGTCCTCACAGTGATTTTACCGGCCCTTTGTGAGAATCAGGAAATCTGTTTTTGACTTGACTGCTTGTATTCTTCTCACCAAGCTGTCAGAACATCACAACATGTCACCAAGGAAAAAGTGGAAGGAGCTCCTTGTGACCTTGTGTCCCAGTGGGAATGAAGAGCTCCTTGTGTCCCAGTGGGAATGAAGAGCTCCTTGTGTCCCAGTGGGAATGAAGAGCTCCTTGTGTCCCAGTGGGAATGAAGAGCTCCTTGTGACCTTGTGTCCCAGTGGGAATGAAGAGCTCCTTGTGTCCTTGTGACCCAGTGGGAATGAAGAGCTCCTTGTGACCCAGTGGGAATGAAGAGCTCCTTGTGACCCAGTGGGAATGAAGAGCTCCTTGTGACCCAGTGGGAATGAAGAGCTCCTTGTGTCCTTGTGACCCAGTGGGAATGAAGAGCTCCTTGTGTCCCAGTGGGAATGAGAAGTTCCTTGTGTCCCAGTGGGAATGAAAAGTTCCTTGTGTCCCAGTGGGAATGAAGAGCTCCTTGTGTCCCAGTGGGAATGAAGAGCTCCTTGTGTCCCAGTGGGAATGAAGAGCTCCTTGTGTCCCAGTGGGAATGAAGAGCTCCTTGTGTCCTTGTGTCCCAGTGGGAATGAAGAGCTCCTTGTATCCCAGTGGGAATGAAGAGCTCCTTGTGACCCAGTGGGAATGAAGAGCTCCTTGTGTCCTTGTGACCCAGTGGGAATGAAGAGCTCCTTGTGACCCAGTGGGAATGAAGAGCTCCTTGTGACCCAGTGGGAATGAAGAGCTCCTTGTGTCCTTGTGACCCAGTGGGAATGAAGAGCTCCTTGTGTCCCAGTGGGAATGAAAAGTTCCTTGTGTCCTTGTGACCCAGTGGGAATGAAGAGCTCCTTGTGTCCCAGTGGGAATGAAGAGCTCCTTGTGTCCCAGTGGGAATGAAGAGCTCCTTGTGTCCCAGTGGGAATGAAGAGCTCCTTGTGTCCCAGTGGGAATGAAGAGCTCCTTGTGTCCCAGTGGGAATGAAGAGCTCCTTGTGTCCCAGTGGGAATGAAGAGCTCCTTGTGTCCCAGTGGGAATGAAGAGCTCCTTGTGTCCCAGTGGGAATGAAGAGCTCCTTGTGTCCCAGTGGGAATGAAGAGCTCCTTGTGTCCCAGTGGGAATGAAGAGCTCCTTGTGTCCCAGTGGGAATGAAGAGCTCCTTGTGTCCCAGTGGGAATGAAGAGCTCCTTGTGTCCCAGTGGGAATGAAGAGCTCCTTGTGTCCCAGTGGGAATGAAGAGCTCCTTGTGTCCCAGTGGGAATGAAGAGCTCCTTGTGTCCCAGTGGGAATGAAGAGCTCCTTGTGTCCCAGTGGGAATGAAGAGCTCCTTGTGTCCCAGTGGGAATGAAGAGCTCCTTGTGTCCCAGTGGGAATGAAGAGCTCCTTGTGTCCCAGTGGGAATGAAGAGCTCCTTGTGTCCCAGTGGGAATGAAGAGCTCCTTGTGTCCCAGTGGGAATGAAGAGCTCCTTGTGTCCCAGTGGGAATGAAGAGCTCCTTGTGTACCAGTGGGAGTGAAGAGCTCCTTGTGTCCCAGTGGGAATGAAGAGCTCCTTGTGTCCCAGTGGGAATGCGCCAGTAAGTTAGTGCATCTTTCAGTCAGAGTTGATGTCATCCTCACAGACAGTATCATCCTTCTCGATCATCAGGAGCGGGGATGATTTCTGTTGCTTACGCCTGGGGGGGGGGAAACACATTTCCGTAGAAGCATTATATATAGCGACAATAATAAAGGATACAAAAACAGATAGATACCAACACACTGTTGTATTTAACTCACCTCATCTCTGAGCGCAGGGCGTTGAGCTGGCTGAGGATCTGATCGTTGGTCTCTATCTGTTCGTCCAGATCTCTTTGTAACTTCCTCTTGGAGTTCTCCAGACGTTCTATCTCCTCCTCGGCCCCATCCATCTGTCTCTTCGCTGTCTTCAGCTTCTGGTTCAGCTAGGAGAGGAGAGGGGGTTATACAGCACATAGTTTTAACAATGCATTGATGTGTCGAACCAGAGACCCTCTGAACACACCGACAACTGTCACCCATCAAGCATCATTACCTATCGCTCCACTAAAGCCGCGGTTCTGGCAGAGCGAGGGAATCAACTACTTCAAGGTCTCAAATTGATTGAACGCTACTAGTGCGCGCCACTAACTAGCTAGCCCAATAAGTACTTGTCTGTCTTCAGCTTCTGGGTTAGCTAGAAGAGAGGTGTACATTAGGTAGGATCTCCGTGAATTGGCCAATGAAAAGTCCTCAATGGATGTGAACTACTTTGACTCGCCTGTGTCTTCCTGTAACTATGGCAACACTATTGTAACGACCCTGGGTTTATAAGCGCGGATATCGACTCTGCTTTTCACAGTCGATAGCGCGCCGGACTTCGGGCTAGAAGGTCGAGGGTTCGAGACCCGCTCCCTGCCTGTTTCATTACAATATCTAAATTTGCCACTTGGCGTTCAGAGAGACAAAAGATGTCATGACCAATCTTAAAACATTTGTAATGTCACGTTTATGACAGTATTACGGACACTGTTATGACGTACAGTTCAAATAAAGCGTTAAAAGTAACTATTTTAATTAACTAGGTTGTTATGCTTACAGACTTTGGTTTTTCCATTTAGGAGGTTGGACGCTGGCACGTTAGGCGCACCGAATGGTGTCACCTCGTTAGTCAGAAGGTTAGTGCTGGCCCAGGTGCTAAATAAGAGTGGCTGGCCCAGGTGCTAAATAAGAGTGGCTGGCCCAGGTGCTAAATAAGAGTGGCTGGCCCAGGTGCTAAATAAGAGTGGCTGGCCCAGGTGCTAAATAAGAGTGGCTGGCCCAGGTGCTAAATAAGAGTGGCTGGCCCAGGTGCTAAATAAGAGTGGCTGGCCCAGGTGCTAAATAAGAGTGGCTGGCCCAGGTGCTAAATAAGAGTGGCTGGCCCAGGTGCTAAATAAGAGTGGCTGGCCCAGGTGCTAAATAAGAGTGGCTGGCCCAGGTGCTAAATAAGAGTGGCTGGCCCAGGTGCTAAATAAGAGTGGCTGGCCCAGGTGCTAAATAAGAGTGGCTGGCCCAGGTGCTAAATAAGAGTGGCTGGCCCAGGTGCTAAAAAAGAGTGGCTGGCCCAGGTGCTAAAAAAGAGTGGCTGGCCCAGGTGCTAAATAAGAGTGGCTGGCCCAGGTGCTAAATAAGAGTGGCTGGCCCAGGTGCTAAATAAGAGTGGCTGGCCCAGGTGCTAAATAAGAGTGGCTGGCCCAGGTGCTAAATAAGAGTGGCTGGCCCAGTGTTCCAGTTGTCTTGAGATGTGGAGGGTCAACACCTTGAGTTGTCTCGCCCCATTTGAGTTCTAGAAAAACATTCCTTTGTGTGTTTACGCTCAACCTTTTGGTTTTCTTCCTGTCTTTAAGTTCGGTCTGGCTTTTTCTTTCGTTTGCCTCTTCTAGGGCAAATTTAGTGGGCGCTCATTGTTGGGTGTCATTTAGGTTACAGTTGTTGTTGCTAGTCAACTTTCAGTGGACACCCCCATGAGTGTCTTTCAGAGCCCCTCCTAAAACCACACCTGTTTCCTTTTGGTTGTTGGTCAGTGACTCTTTGTAAGTTCCTCCTTCTGTTTGGTTTTCTTGCTGGGGAACGTAACACTGGTCTTTCTGGTTCTGCATAGATATGTGCTCATTGTCCACGTAACACTGGTCTTTCTGGTTCTGCATAGATATGTGCTCATTGTCCACGTAACACTGGTCTTTCTGGTTCTGCATAGATATGTGCTCATTGTCCACGTAACACTGGTCTTTCTGGTTCTGCATAGATATGTGCTCATTGTCCACGTAACACTGGTCTTTCTGGTTCTGCATAGATATGTGCTCATTGTCCACGTAACACTGGTCTTTCTGGTTCTGCATAGATATGTGCTCATTGTCCACGTAACACTGGTCTTTCTGGTTCTGCATAGATATGTGCTCATTGTCCACGTTACCTGGTCTTTCTGGTTCTGCATAGATATGTGCTCATTGTCCATGCTACCTGGTCTTTCTGGTTCTGCATAGATATGTGCTCATCGTCCATGCTACCTGGTCTTTCTGGTTCTGCATAGATATGTGCCCATTGTCCATGTTACCTGGTCTTTCTGGTTCTGCATAGATATGTGCTCATCGTCCACTTGAATCATCATCTCCTTCACTTTTCTCTCTAGTTTCCGGTTGGCTTGTTGCAGGTTGATGTTGTCTCTGAGAAGAAAATATGAAACCCTGTCAGACACTCATGATCATAGTCCTCTCCTCTGCTCCCCTCTCCTCTGCTCCCCTCTCCCCTCCCCTCTCCTCTGCTCTCCCCTCGACCTCACCTCTCCTCTGCTCTCCTCTCCCCTCCACCTCACCTCAGCCTCACCTCACCTCACCTCAGCTCTCCACCTCACCTCTGCTCTCCCCTCCATCTCACCTCACCTCTGCTCTCCCCTCCACCTCACCTCTGCTCTCAACTCCACCTCACCTCTGCTCTCAACTCCACCTCACCTCTGCTCTCACCTCTGCTCTCAACTCCACCTCAGCTCACCTCTGCTCTCAACTCCACCTCACCTCACCTCTGCTCTCAACTCCACCTCACCTCTGCTCTCAACTCCACCTCAGCTCACCTCTGCTCTCACCTCCACCTCAGCTCACCTCTGCTCTCACCTCCACCTCAGCTCACCTCTGCTCTCACCTCCACCTCAGCTCACCTCTGCTCTCACCTCCACCTCAGCTCACCTCTGCTCTCACCTCCACCTCAGCTCACCTCTGCTCTCACCTCCACCTCAGCTCACCTCTGCTCTCACCTCCACCTCAGCTCACCTCTGCTCTCACCTCCACCTCAGCTCACCTCTGCTCTCACCTCCACCTCAGCTCACCTCTGCTCTCACCTCCACCTCAGCTCACCTCTGCTCTCACCTCCACCTCAGCTCACCTCTGCTCTCACCTCCACCTCAGCTCACCTCTGCTCTCACCTCCACCTCAGCTCACCTCTGCTCTCACCTCCACCTCAGCTCACCTCTGCTCTCACCTCCACCTCAGCTCACCTCTGCTCTCACCTCCACCTCAGCTCACCTCTGCTCTCCCCTCCACCTCAGCTCACCTCTGCTCTCCCCTCCACCTCATCTCTCCTCTGCTCTCCCCTCCACCTCATCTCTCCTCTGCTCTCCCCTCCACCTCTCCTCTCCCTTCCGCTCCACCTCACCTTTCATCTCCTCTCCACCTCTCATCACCTCTCCCCCTCACCTCTCCTCTCCCTCCAGCCTCCCCTCCAGCTCCTGGATCCTCCCCTCCAGTCTGGAGACCACAACATCCTGGTTGGACCTCTGGGAGCCCTCTAGATGAGACACCCTGCTCTTCAGGTCCTTATTCTGGAAGAGAACAATACAGGGTGAGCAGGACATGTTATATAAAGAGGGGTCATGAAGCCCATTGGGTCATCTATCGCAGGTTCAACCATCGACTGTAGAGAGATTGGTGATGTCACAGGGGTTAGAAGTATACCTGTCTCTCCAGAGTGATCTTGTCACACTCCAGGTCCTGTCTGACTGCTCTCTCCTGCAGCAGCTCACCTCTTATCTGCTCCATCTGTCCGCAGAGAGAAAGAGACATGAATAGGCCTTCACTTTACACACTGCAGAATATATTATGAAACTATTATGGAAATGATGTCTGGTCTGTCTGTTTGCATTTCATTCTAGATCAGACAGCAAGTGAGCAGGATCCCAAAGACTATTCTCTACTGACAGTCAGTGACCCCGGCCGAGAGGAGGACACTACTGACAGTTAGCCAGAGGCCCCGGCCGAGAGGAGGACACTACTGACAGTTAGTCAGAGAGTAAAGGGAGTGTAAAGGGACAGTAAAGGGAGTGTAAAGGGACAGTAAAGGGACAGTAAAGGCCGTGTAAAGGGACAGTAAAGGGAGTGTAAAGGCAGTGTAAAGGGAGTGTAAAGGGAGTGTAAAGGGACAGTAACAGATTCATGTTGTGTTTTAATTAGTCTGGCCTACTTTACCAGCATACACACCCACACACACTTATAGCTGCATCAGCGTTTCACAAACATAAACACGTGTGTTGGGAGGCAGTTGCTGACAGAAGGATCGTATCCTGGAAACAAAGGATCTCAGTCTGACCGTCCTCTTACTTCAGCGACGGTCAGTGTTGGAAGAGGACGACATCTGAGAACTCAGACCTAAATGTGCTCATGTCTGCCGTTAGCGCGGGAAGGCCCCTGATTGGGCACTATCGTGTGTGTGTGTGTGTGTGTGTGTGTGTGTGTGTGTGTGTGTGTGTGTGTGTGTGTGTGTGTGTGTGTGTGTGTGTGTGTGTGTGTGTGTGTGTGTGTACTGGCCTGTTGTTTTCCTTGATCCACTCTGTTCATCAGGAGATCTGTACTGTTCCTCTCATCCTGCAGATCCTGCTCCAGCTGGCCCATCTGACCCTGAAAGAGGAAACACAGGATATATAACCTGTGGTTATGTGTAATACGGGGGCGGCAGGTAGCGTAGTGGTTAGAGCGTTGGGCCAGTGACCCGGGAAAGGTTGCTAGATCATATCCCCCGAGCTGACAAGGTAAAAAATCTGTCGTTCTGCCCCCTGAACAAGGCAGTTGTGCCGTACTGTTCCCCGGTAGGCCGTCATTATGTCTGGTGTCTGGTTCCCCGGTAGGCCGTCATTATGTCTGGTGTCTGGTTCCCCGGTAGGCCGTCATTATGTCTGGTGTCTGGTTCCCCGGTAGGCCGTCATTATGTCTGGTGTCTGGTTCCCCGGTAGGCCGTCATTGTAAATAAAAATGTGTTCTTAACAGACTTGCCTAGTTAAATAATAACACTGTCAAGACATATCTTATACCTATTCATATTGTTTTATATATTTTACATATTCTATTAGCTATGACATGACTTGTATAGACTGGTCTGTAGAGTCTACCTGCCACGGGTACAGGTGGCAACATGTTTTGCCATCAGCGACACAAACAGCAGTTATCCTAAGTCTCAGTGGTAATCAGCAACTGCTGCGATTTTCCACTTCCCTCTCATCTCTACAAGGACATGCAGGTGGAAATAGAGGGATTTTCAACTCCCCTCTCCTCAAGGACATGCAGGTGGAAATAGGGATTTGAAGAGGTAAACATGTCAAAGAGTCAGAGTGGGAAACATCCAATCCAACAGTGTATTTTGTCTTGCAGTACAGGGGGGATGCCCCGAGGATGGCTTTTAAAAACCCGATGGGTGGTTGTGGTACAATGCAGTAAAATCTGGAAGCAAACCGTACTGATAGTTTATTTTTACACAATCCTTTCCAGCACAGTTCCTGCTACTATGGTGGATGTGTAAAAGGTCTGCACAGGTCAGCGTGGCTCAGTAGTGTGAACAGGACATATGGCCCACGGTAACAGTAACCACAGTAACAGTAACCACGGTAACGGTACCTCCAAGACTATGACCTGTCAGACTGTGTGCCACTCCTCCACACTAGAGCTAAACAATTAGATTGGTTTGGTATCAAAATCGCAATATTGACATGTGCAAGATCCATATCGTAAGAGATCCATATCGCAAGAGATCCATATCACAAGAGATCCATATCGTAAGAGATACATATCGCAAGAGATCCATATCACAAGAGATCCATATCGTAAAAGATACATATCGCAAGAGATACATATCACAAGAGATCCATATCGTAAAAGATACATATCGCAAGAGATACATATCGCAAGAGATACATATCACGAGATCCATATCGTAAAAGATACATATCGCAATAGATCCATATCGCAAGAGATCCATATCGTAAAAGATACATATCGCAAGAGATCCATATCGCAAGAGATACATATCGCAAGAGATCCATATCGCAAGAGATACATATCGCAAGAGATCCATATCACAAGAGATCCATATCGTAAAAGATACATATCGCAATAGATCCATATCGTAAGAGATACATATCGCAAGAGATCCATATCGTAAAAGATACATATCGCAAGAGATCCATATCGCAAGAGATACATATCACAAGAGATCCATATCGTAATAGATCCATATCACATGCAATATTTTGAAATGCATCTCAGACGTGTGTAAGGTACGTTTTTATAGTTTGTCAGGTTGTGTGCGCCTCTCCTCCACACACAATAACAGTACCTCAATGAGTTTGACCTGTCGGGCGTGGTCCTCGTGGGCGTGTGCGTTCCTCTCCTCCAGCTCCTCCACCTTCCTCTCCAGCTGCCTGCCTCTCTGCTGGGCCTCCTCCCACTCCCTACGACTCCGCTCTAGACCCTGCTCCAGGGGAAGCAGCTGAAAACACACACACACACACGTAACGGAGTTAAGAACTCCACAGCTAACTTGAAAAGTCGCCAAGGGAGCTATCAAATAGGACTCGTTTTCTATAGCTCATTCGGCTCGTACATTGTCAAGCGGGAGGTCGCGTGTGTTGGCGACGTGGAGGAGCCTGGTTCATAGCCCAGACAGAGCCAAGTCCAGGTAGGGAATGCTATATGCTAAGCTAACGCACACATAACATATTAAACATGATATAACTGGTTGTGGATCTCAATAGCCTTCATCTCAATGTATTTACAGCTGCATTTTACATTACCGTCTCCTCTCCTGATAAACATATCAACTCTAGAATCACTGCTCAGCTCCTTCTCTCTGAAGCATGAGAGAGAGAGATATAACGAGATACAGAGAATTAGAAAGAGAGAGAGATAGATGTATAGAGAGAACACCATTCAGTCTGTCTTACTCCTTCCACTCGCTGTCTCCCCCTCTCTCCCCCCCCCCCTCCTCTCTCGCTCTCTGCTCCAGATGAGTGCTAATTTTAACTTGTGTGCTTTAACCATTTGTACATTGTTACAACACTATATATATATAATATGACATTTGTAATGTCTTTATTGTTTTTGAAACTTCTGTATGTGTAATGTTTACTGTTAATTTGTATTGTTTGTTTCACTTTTGTGTATTGTCTACCTCACTTGCTTTGGCAATGTTAACACATGTTTCCCATGCCAATAAAGCCCCTTGAATTGAATTGAGAGATAGAAAGAGAGAGATAGATAGAAAGAGAGAGAGAGGGGCAGAGAAAGAAACAAACAGAGAGAGTATAATCAGACAGACTATGATCCATCCATTGGTGACTCAATAGGGGGAAAATGTCCCACCACACCTCTTCCTGTAGTTTTCTGGTCGTCTGTTGTGATTTCTCCAGGTCCAGTCCCTTTTCCTGCAGCTGTTGTTGGAGCTCAGTCAGCTCTGTGTGGCTCTTCTTTCTGACTTCATCAACCTGCAGCTGGAGCTTCTCAGTGGACGCCTCACACTCCTCCACCATAGCACTCATCTGGAGCAGAGAGAGAGAGGGGGGGGAGAGACAGCGAGTGGAAGGAGTAAGACAGACTGAATGGTGTTCATTGAACATTCCCCCCCACGATAGACTATGTTTTTCATGCAACGCCTATCATTTGCACTGGTGAAAACTCTAGTGTAATTCATGAGTATCATAACTTCTAAACCCAACAGCACTCAAGGGTGGAGACAAGAAAATAAATATTGAAATTGCACTGGTCCTCTTCATAGAAACACAATGTTCTTCTCAGTGGCCTATGACCTACAGTACACCTCACTCCCTATCCCCCCCTCTCACCTCCCTCCTCTACCCATCCCTCCCTCTCTCTCACCTCCCTCTGCCGTTTCTCCACAGTGCTGTTCTGCAGTCTCCTCTCCTCGTCCAGATCACCTCCCTCCTCTACCCATCCCTCCCTTCCTCTCACCTCCCTCTGCAGTTTCTCCACAGTGCTGTTCTGCAGTCTCCTCTCCTCGTCCAGATCACTCTTCACCCTCCTCAGCTCCTCTGTTCTCCTCCTCTCCTCCTTCAGCCTCTCCTTCACCTCCCTGTGCTGGTGGTTCAGCTGGGTCAACTCGCTCTGTGAGAGGGAAGCACCACAGACAAAAAGGACTGTGTTAGTGTGTGGCGAAACTACGGAGAAGAAGGAGAAGAATTACAACTCCTACAACTACAGGTTGTCCAAGTTGGATTTTTTTTTTTTGTAGTTTACCTGTATAAAAGCTGTAATCTTACGACAGAGCCTACTATGTATTTCCGGCATTTTTTGCTGACCTGTACATTCTCCAGCTTTATTAGTTGGTCTTTGTTTGCCTGGCTGATCTCGTCTTCCTTCTCCCTCACCTCTGCCAGCGTTCCCTCCACCTGCTGCTTCTCTCGCTGTGGAAACACGTTTATTATTCATTTAATACTGTAGGAGATACATTCTATCTAAAAACTCAGTTCATGATGAATTTTGTAGAATGTTCTACTTCATTGAGAGTCTATATTTCCCCTCCAGGTGCTCCCTTCCTTCCTTCCTTCCTTCCTTTTTTCCTTCCTTCCTCACCTTGAGTTGCTCTACGCATTTCACCAGCTGTCTCTGTAGAGTTTTGGACTCCTTGATGTCGAGGTTGAGCTGGTCCACCTTGTTCTCCAGCTCCTCTACCTGGGTAGGTGTAGAGATGGGACACAATTATGTTAGCTTCAGGACAACCTGGTCTCAGAGCAAAACGTACTATATTTACTGAAGTCGGTGCCCCACCAATGAGTATGACATGTTACTTTACGTTAAGCTACCAGTGTAATAGCGGTTGCACAATATAGAACGTTTAGTAATCCTACGTCTTGATCGTTTAGTATGATATATTACGTTTGACTGCTTTAGTATTATATGCTACGTTAGGTTACGCTGTAAAAAAAAATATATATATATATATATATATATTTAGTAACTGGTTCCACAGCCATTTTTTAGTTTACTCAACTTTTCAGTCAAAGTGTTACCTGAACTTAACATTTTTAGTTCACTCAACTTTTAGTGGGCCCAAGCTGCAAGCTCGAGAAAATCAAGGCTAGTGAAACACACACAGTGCTGTTAACATACAACGTTTTCAACTTACATATTTCACACACAACAACACTGTGGATGTTTGTTGATGCAGTAAATGATATTCAACATGTCCTCATCTGGGATTTGAACTCACAACCTCTTGGTTCACAGTATTCTGATCTTCCTCCAACGCCATCAGGTCTTAGTCAATTATCAAGTAATCTGACTATTCTCTCATCATTGGTTTGATTTACCTATTGACTTATTATTTCAGTTTTTTTTTGTTTTAATGTTACTCCTTAAATCACTATAATAAATCAAATATTTTTTGGGGGGAGTGTCCTTTGACAAGTCTGAGATTTACTTTGAAGTGCAACGTGTAGGAATACAGGTGAAATCAGTCATTGACTCAGACATGGTGGCGTAGCAGGAATATACTAATACTGTGAACCAAGAGGTTGTGAGTTCAAATCCCAGGTGAGGACATGTTGAATAATAATTACTATGAACATGCACAATGTCAACGTGAGTTGAAAACTTTGTATTTAAAATATCTATTTGAATGTGTGGGTGTACCTAGCCTAAGTTCTCAAGTTTGGGCCAACTAAAAACTTTAAATTCTGGAAACACTTTGATCAAAAAGTTGAGTAAACTAAAAAAGGCTGTGAAACCAGTTACTTAATAATAATAATAATTAGTTGAATGAAATATATATATAACGTTTTTTTTTTTTACAGTGTAGAGGTTAAGGTTAGGGTTAGGAGTTGTTAAAGGGTTAACCCTATAACTTAGCATGTTAGCTAACACCAACCGTAACCATAACCCTATAATTTAGCATGTTAGCTAACGCCAACCATAACCTTAACCCTATAACTTAGCATGTTAGCTAACACCAACCGTAACCTTAACCCTATAACCTAACTTAAGGTTACGGTTGGTGTTAGCTAACATGCTAAGTTATAGGGTTAAGGTTATGGTTGTGTTAGCTAACATGCTAAGTTATAGGGTTAAGGTTGGTGTTAGCTAACATGCTAAGTTATAGGGTTAAGGTTATGTTGGTGTTAGCTAACATGCTAAGTTATAGGGTTAAGGTTGGTGTTAGCTAACATGCTAAGTTATAGGGTTAAGGTTATGGTTGTGTTAGCTAACATGCTAAGTTATAGGGTAAAGGTTATGGTTGGTGTTAGCTAACATGCTAAGTAGTAAGTCGTTTCAAAGTTGCTAAAGTTGTCCGTGATGAGATTCAAAACATGCAACCTTTGGATTGACATTCGCGTTATACACCAACACATCCATCCCGAACAACCACCGTCTTTTAGTTTTTGCCTTAAGTAACCTACTGTTATGCCAAAGGTAACATATCATACTAATTTGAGTGTCCCGGATTTACATAGGCCAATGTAATGTAACCTAACAAAGTAACATATCATACTAAATGGAGTGGCATGGATTTTCGTCAAATATAATATGTTTTGTCTGAGACCAAGTTTATTTATTTTTATGTAACCTTTATTTAACTAGGCAAGTCAGTTAAGAACAAATTCTTATTAACAATGACGGCCTACCAAAAGGCAAAAGGCCTCCTGCGGGGACGGAGGCCTGGGATTAAAATAAATAAATACAATAAAAATATAGGACAAAACGCACATCACAACAAGAGAGACAACACTACATAAAGAGAGACCTAAGACAACAACACAGCATGGCAACAACACCTGACAACACAACATGGCAACAACATGGCAGCAACACAAAACATGGTACAAACGTTATTGGGCACAGACAACAGCACAAAGGGCAAGAAGGTAGAGACAACAATACATCACACAAAGCAGCCACAACTGTCAGTAAGAGTGTCCATGATTGAGTCTTTGAATGAAGAGATGGAGATAAAACTGTCCAGTTTGAGTGTTTGTTGCAGCTCGTTCCAGTCGCTAGCTGCAGCGAACTGAAAAGACAAGCGACCCGGGGATGTGTGTGCTTTGGGGACCTTTAACAGAATGGGACTGGCAGAATGTGTGTTGTATGTGGAGGATGAGGGCTGCAGTAGATATCTCAGATAGGGGGGAGTGAGGCCTAAGAGTTTTTTTTTAATAAGCATCAACCAGTGGGTCTTGCGACGGGTATACAGAGATGACCAGTTTACAGAGGAGTATAGAGAGCAGTGATGTGTCCTATAAGGAGCATTGGTGGCAAATCTGATGGCCAAATGGTAAAGAACATCTAGCCGCTCGAGAGCACCCTTACATGCCGATCTATAAATAATGTCTCTGTAATCTAGCATGGGTAGGATGGTCATCTGAATCAGGGTTAGTGACTTAGTAGGACTGCTGATCTAGGATCAGTTTTTCCATTTATATCCGAATGAATGAGATGAAATGGGACCTGATCCTAGATCAGCACTCATACTCTTAGATTTGTTATGAATATGGGCCCTGATATGTTACCTGGACACGTTGTACAGAGCATTATGGATATTGTAGTACATCATTATGGGGACTGTGGTACAGCATTATGGGTAATGAAGTATAGTGCATTATGGGTGCTGTAGTACATCATTATGGGTACTGTAGTATAGTGCATTATGGGTGCTGTAGTACAGCATTACGGGTATTGTATTACATCATTATGGGTATTATAGTATAGTGCATTATGGGTGCTGTTATACAGCATTACAGGTATTGTATTACATCATTATGGGTATTATAATATAGTGCATTATGGGTGCTGTAGTACAGCATTACGGGTATTGTATTACATCATTATGGGTACTGTAGTACATAATTCCCCAGTACCTGTCCCCTAAGCTCCTCTCTCTCCTGGATCCGCTCCTTCACCTGGCCCCGGGCCTCCCCTCTCTCCTCCTCCACCTCCCTCTTCTCCTGGCCCAGCACTGTGTTACTCTGACAGGGAGACAGAGGGAGTTAGAACACACACACAAGATACAATATGTTGAGTGGAAAATTAAGTTATGCTATTGAGCTACTGGGATATTCACTTCAACTCAACTCATCAATTACCTCTTTCACCTCCTCCATCTCCTCTCGTAGCTTCTGCGCCTCCTTGTCGTACACCTCCTTCATAATGCCCAGCTCCTTGTCATGACTCTCCACCTCCTCCTTCAGCGCTCCCTTCAGGGCAGTCAGCTCCCTTTCCCTCCAGTGTAGCACCTCCTCCTGCTCCTCCTGTACCTGAATGAGCTCCTGGAAGTCCAACCGCAGTTGGGCCAGATCCTAAAAACAGACACATCCACTCAGTTAACTTCTGGAATCCAGTAGTTCAGACTCCAACTCTGTGCTTCAGAGCTCATCCTAATAGCAGGCCTAGGTTTTTACTTCCTCTGTGCGTCTCAGAGAGGGTTTGAACGAAACAGAATATTCATTACCGTTTCCCTGTGACAAATGGACAATAAAGTGACCTTCTTCCTCTCTTCTAGAGTAGAAAACACATCTAATATGTGGGAGAATATACGCAGTATACACTCTATATGGACTATACAAATCAAATCAAACTTTATTTGTCACGTGCGACGAATACAACAAGTGTAGACTTTACCGTGAAATGCTTACTTACAAGCCCTTAAACCAACAGTGCAGTTCAAGAAGAGTTAAGAAACTATTTACCAAGTAGACTAAAATAAAAAAGTAATAATAAAAAGTAACACAATAAGAATAACGATGGTATACAGGTTAGTTGAGGTAATCTGTACATGTAGGGTGGGGTGAAGTGACTATGCATAGATAATAAACCGCGAGAAGCAGAAGTGTACAAAAAGGGGGGAATCATGGGAATATTCTGAATTCAAAATATTGTGGAAGAATGAGAATGAACCAAGTTCTCTCACAACCTGTTCCTTACCTTCAGAAGGAGCTGTTTCTCTGTGCTTTCTGCCCGTGTTGTGTTCTTAGCCTGGTCCAGCTCATCATGCATCTCCGACAGCTGCAGCTGGAGGTCCTTCATCTCTGTACGGCCATGTTCTCTCTCTGCCTTCACCTGGACTAGCCTGAGGAACATAAACCTTTTGTCTTGAGAAAAGGTCACTAGGCTGAATCATGGACTCAAATATACAGACCACCTCACATTCTGACCTGCACTAGTAACATAAGCCTGAGAAACCAGAGAGAACCAGACCAGATAAAACAGAAATTGTTCTTCAAGAGGTCATTTCACAATTCACAACGACAGGTTCTGAGATCCTCTCAAATCTCCACATAAGGTGTAAGGTCTTGCCGGGGTCCATTTAGGATTGGGCCTTACTCGTCTATGGCAACTTCAAGCTCCGCCTCCATCCCAGCCAGCCTATCCCGTAGCGTGGAGAGTTCCTCCTGTCTCCTGTCCAGTTCCTCCTGAACAGTCTTCATGTCCGTCTGAGCCCTCTCACATGCCTCCGCTAGGGTTCTACCATTCTACAGGACACAAATAGTCCCCAATGTTATCATTTAGCCATGAAGGATTTACACAGTATGATGTGAATTACAAGTTTTATATCGGTTATGTTCAATTAGCCACCAAACGGAAAGAAAAATGAATTACAAGTTTGTAAATGGTTCGAAACAGAAACACTCACAAGAATCACTCATTTTTGGTTTATGTATCATTGTCCGTTGCGTGCCCTAATGAAAACGACCACGGTGGAACTACTTTACCTTGGTCTTATGCTCCAACTGTGTCTTCAGCTTTGACACCTCTCTCTCCAGTTCTGCTCCTTTCTGCTGTAGCTCCTTGGCCTCTGTAGTATAATCCTGCAGGGTTGGGACACGCGCACACACGCCCAATAACATTCACTCATTAGAAACCCTTCAGTTTTACAAAGGCTACTTTAACAATGTGTGTTTCAGGGTGGATAGAGCCGACCATCTGAGCATTGTCATCCCAAACAAGCCTCACCCTGATCTCCTCCTCCACATTCTCTGCAGTCTTCCACTTCAGTTGGTTGATTCTGTCAAACACCAGGTTCACCTTCTTCTGAGTGGTGGAGGTTAAATCAGTGGTCCTGAGGGAATAACAACAACCAATCACACGGAGTTCACCAGCCTACCGCAGTCATATAACTACAGAACAACATACCAGTCATATAACTACCGTACCAGTCATATAACTACCATACCAGTCATATAACTACCATACAACATACCAGTCATATAACTACCATACAACATACCAGTCATATAACTACCATACAACATACCAGTCATATAACTACCATACAACATACCAGTCATATAACTACCATACAACATACCAGTCATATAACTACCATACAACATACCAGTCATATAACTACCATACCAGTCATATAACTACCATACAACATACCAGTCATATAACTACCATACAACATACCAGTCATATAACTACCATACCAGTCATATAACTACCATACCAGTCATATAACTACCATACCAGTCATATAACTATCATACCAGTCATATAACTACCATACCAGTCATATAACTACCATACCAGTCATATAACTACCATACAACATACCAGTCATATAACTACCGTACAACATACCAGTCATATAACTACCATACCAGTCGTATAACTACCATACAACATACCAGTCATATAACTACCATACAACATACCAGTCATATAACTACCATACAACATACCAGTCATATAACTACCATACAACATACCAGTCATATAACTACCATACAACATACCAGTCATATAACTACCATACAACATACCAGTCATATAACTACCATACAACATACCAGTCATATAACTACCATACCAGTCGTATAACTACCATACAACATACCAGTCATATAACTACCATACAACATACCAGTCATATAACTACCATACAACATACCAGTCATATAACTACCATACAACATACCAGTCGTATAACTACCATACAACATACCAGTCATATAACTACCATACAACATACCAGTCATATAACTACAGAACAACATACCAGTCGTATAACTACCATACAACATACCAGTCATATAACTACCATACAACATACCAGTCATATAACTACAGAACAACATACCAGTCATATAACTACCATACAACATACCAGTCATATAACTACCATACAACATACCAGTCATATAACTACCATACAACATACCAGTCATATAACTACAGAACAACATACCAGTCATATAACTACCATACCAGTCATATAACTACCATACAACATACCAGTCATATAACTACCATACCAGTCATATAACTACCGTACCAGTCATATAACTACCATACAACATACCAGTCATATAACTACCATACAACATACCAGTCATATAACTACCGTACAACATACCAGCCATATAACTACCATACAACATACCAGTCATATAACTACCGTACAACATACCAGTCATATAACTACCATACCAGTCATATAACTACCGTACAACATACCAGCCATATAACTACCATACAACATACCAGTCATATAACTACCATACAACATACCAGTCATATAACTACCATACAACATACCAGTCATATAACTAGCATACCAGTCATATAACTACCATACCAGTCATATAACTACCATACAACATACCAGTCGTATAACTACCATACAACATACCAGTCATATAACTACCATACCAGTCATATAACTACCGTACAACATACCAGTCATATAACTACCATACAACATACCAGTCATATAACTACCATACAACATACCAGTCATATAACTACCATACCAGTCATATAACTACCGTACAACATACCAGCCATATAACTACCATACAACATACCAGTCATATAACTACCATACAACATACCAGTCATATAACTACCATACAACATACCAGTCATATAACTAACATACCAGTCGTATAACTACCATACCAGTCATATAACTACCATACCAGTCATATAACTACCATACAACATACCAGTCATATAACTACCATACAACATACCAGTCATATAACTACAGAACAACATACCAGTCATATAACTACAGAACAACATACCAGTCATATAACTACCGTACAACATACCAGTCATATAACTACCATACCAGTCATATAACTACCGTACAACATACCAGCCATATAACTACCATACAACATACCAGTCATATAACTACCATACAACATACCAGTCATATAACTACCATACAACATACCAGTCATATAACTAGCATACCAGTCATATAACTACCATACCAGTCATATAACTACCATACAACATACCAGTCGTATAACTACCATACAACATACCAGTCATATAACTACCATACCAGTCATATAACTACCGTACAACATACCAGTCATATAACTACCATACAACATACCAGTCATATAACTACCATACAACATACCAGTCATATAACTACCATACCAGTCATATAACTACCGTACAACATACCAGCCATATAACTACCATACAACATACCAGTCATATAACTACCATACAACATACCAGTCATATAACTACCATACAACATACCAGTCATATAACTAACATACCAGTCATATAACTACCATACCAGTCGTATAACTACCATACCAGTCATATAACTACCATACCAGTCATATAACTACCATACAACATACCAGTCATATAACTACCATACAACATACCAGTCATATAACTACAGAACAACATACCAGTCATATAACTACAGAACAACATACCAGTCATATAACTACCATACAACATACCAGTCATATAACTACCATACAGAACAACATACCAGTCATATAACTACCATACAACATACCAGTCATATAACTACCATACAACATACCAGTCATATAACTACCATACAACATACCAGTCATATAACTACCATACAGAACAACATACCAGTCATATAACTACCATACAGAACAACATACCAGTCATATAACTACCATACAGAACAACATACCAGTCATATAACTACCGTACAACATACCAGCCATATAACTACCGTACAACATACCAGTCATATAACCACCATACAACATACCAGTCATATAACTACCATACAACATACCAGTCATATAACTACCATACAACATACCAGTCATATAACTACCATACCAGTCATATAACTACCATACCAGTCGTATAACTACCATACCAGTCGTATAACTACCATACCAGTCATATAACTACCATACAACATACCAGTCATATAACTACCATACAGAACAACATACCAGTCATATAACTACCATACAACATACCAGTCGTATAACTACCATACAACATACCAGTCGTATAACTACCATACAACATACCAGTCGTATAACTACCATACAACATACCAGTCGTATAACTACCATACAACATACCAGTCGTATAACTACCATACAACATACCAGTCATATAACTACCATACAACATACCAGTCATATAACTACCATACAACATACCAGTCATATAACTACCATACAGAACAACATACCAGTCATATAACTACCATACAACATACCAGTCATATAACTACCATACAACATACCAGTCATATAACTACCATACAACATACCAGTCATATAACTACCATACAACATACCAGTCATATAACTACCATACAACATACCAGTCATATAACTACCATACCAGTCATATAACTACCGTACAACATACCAGTCATATAACTACCATACAACATACCAGTCATATAACTACCGTACAACATACCAGTCATATAACTACCATACAACATACCAGTCATATAACTACCGTACAACATACCAGTCATATAACTACCATACAGAACAACATACCAGTCATATAACTACCATACAACATACCAGTCATATAGATGTAAGATAATGAAGGCTATAATTGATTTTGCTTGTGCTACACACAGAGCCTCAATTTCCAGGCTTCCTCATATTCTTTCAAGACTAGATCTGTCTGATGTTTATCTTCTAACGTTTCAGCGTGGTATATCAAATAGTTTTTTGGGGGTTTGTGTCTTCAAAGTATTCAACATTTCTGCCAGTTTGTATTACTGGTGAGGAGATGAAAGTGATATTCTACTGTTGGCACTGTGGAAATGTGTTCATCATACTCTGCATTCCTGAACTGGTGTGTGTGTGTGTGTGTGTGTGTGTGTGTGTGCTGTAACAGCAATCCTTTACCAGAATGTAACAGATCTCGTTCACATTCTCTCCGTCATATCATTAAAGGCAAAATATGAGAAATGTGTAATAGTCACTTGGGATCAGAATAGAAGTCATTCAAATGTGAAGTGAAAATTCAAATTTTCCTAAATGGAATCAGAATTGATGCCGACCCCTAGTCTCTCGGGCATCTTGCCAGAGGTTCTGTCACAGCTCAAGGTTAAACGAGTAGAGAATCATGAAACTAATCGTGATTGAGATATTCCAAGTGTAATTTACCCATCATTGAGGTAAGTGAACAGTATCTGTTTAGTGGTGTCTTCATTTGGTCGTTGTGTTTCAGTTGAGACCTGCTGCAGACCCCTCTGACCTTTCAAAAGATCTGGAGTGATGACCTGGTAACACAACACAATATCAAGGTGTATCCACAGATGGGCAGTGTTTCATGTTACATTTATTTTAAAATAAATTTACATTTTGGTTGAGGGTTTAATTAAAAGGGAAAAAAACATAAACCTGCAGACACTAGGCCCTCCGTGGAATGAGTTTGACACCCCTCTTGTAAAACCACACATTTCACTGCACCTATCCGGTGTACGTGACAATACAACATATATATTTTCTACTAAAATATACACCTCCTACTGTAGTAGTACTATAATATACACCTCCTACTGTAGTAGTACTATAATATACACCTCCTACTGTAGTAGTACTATAATATACACCTCCTACTGTAGTAGTACTATAATATACACCTCCTACTGTAGTAGTACTATAATATACACCTCCTACTGTAGTAGTACTATAATATACACCTCCTACTGTAGTAGTACTATAATATACACCTCCTACTGTAGTAGTACTATAATATACACCTCCTACTGTAGTAGTACTATAATATACACCTACTACTGTAGCACAATAATATAAAATGCGCAACTTCACTTTTATGCTGATGATTCTGTTATTTATTGTTGTGCCTCGTCTCTCACAAAAGCTTTCCAAAACTTGCAAACTGTGTTATATACTGTTCAACATACCTTGTGTCAATTGAAGCTTATCCTCAATACTGACAAAACTAAACTAATGGTGTTTTCTAAAGCAAGAAATAGACCTCTGAACCTTTCACCTATTACTACCTGTCAGGGCAAGGAGATTGAGGTTGTAACCTCATAAATATCTTGGAATTTTAATTGATGACGGACCCTCTTTTAAATTGCATATTCAACAACTTACAAAATAATTTAAGCCAAAGTTGGGATTTTATTTTAGGAATAAGGCCTGTTTTTCTTTTGAAGCCAGAAGGAGGCTAGTATCAGCTACATTTATGCCTTCACTAGACTATGGGGATATTTTATATGTGAATGCTTCCGCTCAGTGTTTGAGATCAATTGACACTCTTTACCATGGCACTGAGATTTATTTTATACTGCAAAACCCTTACGCACCACTGCACTTTGTATACCAGGGTTGGCTGGCCTTCTCTAGTCACTCGTAGGCTCAGTCATTGGTATACTTTTATTTACAAAGCCATTTTGAGTTTACTATTATTTGGGCATTTTTATTGTTCAGAAATGTGGTGGGTACTCTCTTCGTTCGCAAGACGAATTTTCCTACTAACTGTTCCAAATGTCCGAACTGAATTTGGTAAAAGGGCTTTTATGTACTCTGCGCCATCGTCTTGGAACGCCTTACAAAATACTTTTAAACTGGAAGAACTTGTCCCGATTGGTGTTTTTAAATCACTGATGAAGGATTTTGAGGCTGATTCCCTGACCTGTCAATGTTTTTAATTTGTTGTTTTATGATTTTGTTATACTCTTGTGAATTCTATGGTTTTTACTAGATTACTTGTAGTTTTTCATGTTGTCTGTCTGTCATTTTTGTAATGACTTGGTGCTGCCTATCTTGGCCAGGACGCTCTTGAAAAAGAGATTTCAAATCTCAATGAGCCCTTCCTCGTTAAATAAAGGTTAAATACAAATAAATACAATAAACTATAATATACACTATTAAAATCTTTTTACCTGGGTTTCTCTCTTTGACTCCACCTCTGTGTGGTTGAGAGATCTGGATCTGCTCAGGGAGGTCTTCTCCACTCTGTACCGTACCTTCACCGCTTTAGGTGACACAACGCTAGGCCCCTCCTCCTTCTCCCACTGGAGCTTATTAAACATCAGAGTGGAGGGTCCGTTGGCCCCTCTCCCCTTAGGTGATCCGGGAGCGCTGGTTGCTCCCCCTGGAGTCTCTCCCCTGGTACCTCTGACGGCCGAGGCAGCGCTGGAGGGGTCCGATGGGTCTGAGTTTCGCTGTCGCCTACTGTCCACGCTGCGTGACCTCCTCCGGTCCTCAGGGGCTATCCTCCCTCTCCTAGGCCCAGCTCGGCCCATCTGCTGGGGGCCGTCGAACTGGTTGATAAGGCTACCTATGGAGGAGATGGGTTCTGTGTCCACTGTATTTGGGGACCTCCTGGGGATGTTGGTAACCTCGCTTGGGGGACTTAGTAAGGTGGTAAAAGAATGGTGGTGGGGACCTGGGGCTGAGACAAAGGCAGGGCCCGGGCCTTGGGTCCGGGTGGGAGCTGGGACAAGGGCAGGGCCCGGGCCTTGGGTCTGGGTGGGAGCTGGGACAGGGGCAGGGCCCGGGCCTTGGGTCTGGGTGGGAGCTGGGACAGGGGCAGGGCCCGGGCCTTGGGTCTGGGTGGGAGCTGGGACAAGGGCAGGGCCCGGGCCTTGGGTCTGGGTGGGAGCTGGGACAAGGGCAGGGCCCGGGCCTTGGGTCTGGGTGGGAGCTGGGACAGGGCCTGGGCCTTGGCTCTGGGTGGGGGCTCTCTCTATACCCTCAGCAGGCAGAGGGATCCTGGCTGGTCCTAGTCTAGACCCTGGTCCCTGGGTCAGGGAGGCCCCTGCCCCACTCTGGAGACCTCTGGTGAGATGTCCCGGCCTAGGTACAGAGGTTGTCTGAGTGGGGGGAACAGAGAGTCTTCGGGTGGAGGAGAGGCAGGGGCTGAGGGGGCTAACGCTGTTCCAGTCTGGGTTGTAAGGTTTCAGCAGCTCTGGGTGTCTCTGGAAGTTCAACACCATATTAGATGCCGGCATGGTCCTCTGTAACTGCTGTAACTGTGGCTCCTGGAAGTCGAACATGAACACGGTGGACGCCAGTTTCCTCTGTGATTCCCTAACCTCAGTCAGAGAACCTCCACGAGCATACTCCCCCTGGTGGTTGGGAATACTGTGCTCCATATAGGGACTTCCTAGTGGAGATCGTTCCATATAGGGACTTCCTAACGGAGATCGTTCCATGTAGGGACTTCCTAGTGGAGATCGTTCCACATAGGGACTTCCTAGTGGAGATCGTTCCATATAGGGACTTCCTAGTGGAGATCGTCCCATATAGGGACTTCCTAGTGGAGATCGCCTATCATTCACCATGGAGGTGTAATCAGACTGGCTGTGGGCGTTGTCAGACTCTTCCTGGTGGTCCCAGTTCCTGCTGTAGCTCTCCAGGCCACCAGACGGCAGAGCTGCTCTACTATCCCCGTTGTTCAATACAACGTAAGGATGACCCTCAATCCCCTGGACTTGTATCCTCACCCCGAACTTGCTGCTGCTGTCGCCCTGAGGGCGAGGGCCGCCTCTGGGACCAGGTCCAGGCTGCTGCATGTTGTAGCCCTGTGGTATTCTACTGAAGTCTGGAGAAGAGCCACTCGCTTCGTTTCTGTGAGACTCCATTTACGAAGTCAACTTAGAGACAACGTTAAGACAACGTTGTGTGTTGGCTGGGTCCACACTAGTCCTGAATGAACAAGAGGACTTCCCTCAGAACTGAAGAGATTCACAGCTGTAAAGAAGCAAATACAAACACGTTGGAGGCTGATTATTGGTTAACTAAGCATTACCACGGCTCCTCTTAACCCGTAGGCTCCAATAACCACCCCTTGTCTTTACAACAGTTTACCCCATGGAAAAATACATCACTTTCTATGTAATCAGGCGACTGTTTACAAAACAGAGAAGAAGTCATGTGGCCCAACTAACAACAATGACATCCCAAGAGCCTCTGGTGTCACTCCAACAGCTGCACCAACCAGCAAGCCACAGACAGAGAGAGAGAAACACCACCATCAACAGCACATTGAAATAGAAAACAGTTTATTCAGTGTGCTAACAGTGTAACTATTGTTTACAGGACACTAGTGCTGCATGACGACTACCACTGGCCGTGGTCGCTCCAACCAGGTTGTCACACACACACACATACACAGTTTTCATCTACAGTTGATGATATGATGAGATGGCACTTGAGGGAAAATCAGTTGTGGACGGAAACAAAGAAACACACACACACACACTTGTTTGTTTTCGAACAATGTATATTGTTGTTGAAATAATCAACATGTAAAAGCTCAGTATTGAAATATACAGCAGGTAACTGTTACCGTATTCCAGTAGTTCCATCTCTTTGGTAGTGTTTTACAGCAAGTAACTTTGTCACCGTATTCCAGTAATTCCATCTCTTTGGTAGTGTTTTACAGCAAGTAACTTAGTTACCGTATTCCAGTAGTTCCATCTCTTTGGTAGTGTTTTACAGCAAGTAACTTTGTTACCGTATTCCAGTAGTTCCATCTCTTTGGTAGTGTTTTACAGCAAGTAACTTTGTTAACCTATTCCAGTAGTTCCATCTCTTTGGTAGTGTTTTACAGCAAGTAACTTTGTTACCGTATTCCAGTAGTTCCATCTCTTTGGTAGTGTTTTACAGCAAGTAACTTTGTTACCGTATTCCAGTAGTTCCATCTCTTTGGTAGTGTTTTACAGCAAGTAACTTTGTTACCGTATTCCAGTAGTTCCATCTCTTTGGTAGTGTTTTACAGCAAGTAACTTTGTTACCGTATTCCAGTAGTTCCATCTCTTTGGTAGTGTTTTACAGCAAGTAACTTTGTTACCGTATTCCAGTAGTTCCATCTCTTTGGTAGTGTTTTACAACAAGTAACTTTGTTACCGTATTTCAGTAGTTCCATCTCTTTGGTAGTGTTTTACAGCAAGTAACTTTGTTACCGTATTCCAGTAGTTCCATCTCTTTGGTAGTGTTTTACAGCAAGTAACTTTGTTACCGTATTCCAGTAGTTCCATCTCTTTGGTAGTGTTTTCACATACTGTATGCGGTCCATTTTCTAAACTCCAAACTGGTAAGATGTGTAACGCAGCCAGTCTTACATTCAAAAACCTTTCATTGAGCATTAATTTTGTTTGTAGAAATCTTTACCACACTAACATTGCCCATTGCCTTGTTAAAAATATAAGTTTACTATGAAATATAATGAGGACATTGGTTTAATAACAAAAACAAAATTATATATTCTCTTTTGTTATTTTAACTATCAGCAAAAACTTTAAGATACATGTTTGAAAATTGCCCTTTTAATGTAGTGTGCTGCAGTACTGTAAATTACAGTATATTACACATTAGGCAATACACTTGCACTACCCATTAAAATTTACTGAACATGAAATGTTCAAAAGGTATGATCATTGAAGACATATTTCACAATGTATTTAAATTAAAGACATTAAAGAAACCTAATGTTTAGCAGGCACTAGTTTGCGTCAAACCTGTCTGGAGCATTTGGCCACAGGTTCTCATCCACATCGCTATAAATATCCTCATTGTTCATGCAGCTGAGGAATACCCTTTTTTTTTGGCATGGCGAATCCAAGCCTGACATAGGTCTCAATTGAAATCATTTCCTGTCTCCTCCATGACCTGAAGTACTGTGGTACATTCATGGGGATGGCAATCATACACATCTTTGACCTGTATTATATTATAGTATTGTAGTGGTCTTGTGTGGCTCAGTTCCTAAGAGCATGGCACAAACAGCTGTGAGTTCGATTCTCACTGGGGTCGCATACCAAAATGTGTGGACTGTTGTCACTTTGGATAAAAGTGTCCGCAACGTAAATTACGGTATTGATAAAGACTCTACCCACGAGTAGGTTGACCAAACGTTTAAGTGATCATCAATTAAGAGCAGTCGAATTAAGTCATAGTAAAATGTCTCTAAATAACGAGAAGAGAATCCGATCAAAAGTAACGTGAGCTTTTGCATTGTGAAAGGCGAGTACTTTATATGTACGAAAGGCGAGAACTTAATATGAACATGTATTGCAATGTGAAGCATGTACAGTATTTCTAGATAAAACACTGATTACATTTGATGAAAAAAAGTGCTTCGTTTTTAAAACAACTTCCTTTGTGATCATCTTTTTTGAGTTTTGCACAAAAGAGCTATGAAAATGTACTACGTGCTTGTGAAAATGGCACCAAAGCGATAAAAAAAACTCTACTTGTTACAGTATAAAATAGGTCTACATTTCTTTAATGAAAATAAATAGGACAAAACGTTTTTATTAACCAATAGCGAAAGACTCTCTCCTTCACAAGCACTTTATCAGCCTCTATTTGTACGATTGAAATTAAAGACAAAAAGGATAGATGCGTGAGTAATCCTCTATGCAATTTTACCAGCAGATAATGAAACGCCACCTTTACTAGCGGATCAATCGATGTTCTTGAACGATAAGATAGCCTACCAGGCAATGCCAAAAACTAGAATCACATCGTAAAGCACTAAACTGTTCAATTGGTTCAAGTAACAGCTAGCTAGACAGTTTAGAAAAGTGTTCCTGTGCGCGAATCCGTGTAATGGACTTACCTAAATTGGCGTAGTTCTGTTAGTAGTGCAACATGCGCTGGTTGAAGTGACAGTCTCTTGTGGGAGTTGCTGTATGGAACTCTGGATTCTCCCTCCCGGTTCCATACAGTCTCTATTTAAAAGTATGCCTACGTGTTCCCCCTAGCGGATCTGTCCAGCTATTCAACAAATGACAGGTTGTACAATTTAATGGTTTTGATATAATAACTTATTTCAGAAATTCTGACATTGATAAAGATGTAGTAATATTTAATTCAACTGCTAATAATATTAGGTTATTTTCATATTCACAAATGCAAATGGTCTAATTCAAAACCGAACTTTTTTCCACTTTATAAAAGAATTTAAACAATATGGCACTACTTTAACTAAAATGAAAAACAAATAGGCAATTCAAACGTGTTGTATTAATAATTAATATGATTTGTTTGTTTAGGATTCCTGGCAATGTAAATAGTTTGTATGTATGCTTGTTTGCATGTTTGTTGATATTTGTTAATAAAAAATATAAAAAAAGAAAAAATATTCAGCAAATTTTGCAGGTGTTCATCTTCGTCATCATCATCGTCATCATCATCATTATTAACACCTCGAATAATACATACTATATGTCTTGTCTGATACTTTTTTAAGGGAGAAATAAGAAATACATCTGATATCTGAAAAAACAAACATTTATTTCATTATATGAGCAGAACTCCTGTACACATTACTGTACATTTTATGGTGAACATTTACTGAAGATGACATAGGTGACAACATAACTGTACATAACTGGAAGGTAATAAGTGTTACGAAGACGTCCCTCATTCCGGAACTCTCCAATATACAGAAAATTGTGGATTGCTCAGGGAATTAAAGATAAATATTTACAATGTCTAGTAAAATATGTGACAAAAAAACACTTCTGAAGAAACACATACTTAGTTTAAAATTAAAGATCTGTAATTCAGATATTTACTTATTAGTAATTGTAGAAAAGATAAACAATAAAAAGCTAGTAAAAAGTAATAAATATTTTCAATAAAATCTCTGAACAATTAAGTATTAGTCCATTTGTAGCCTAACCAAAAAAGCACACTTAGATCCCAAAAAATCTGACTTGGCCAAGCGCACACATGAGCGTACAGCTAAGCTTGTACCACCCTAAGAGGTCGAATACTGACATAGGAGAATATAATAAAAAGATGAATTAAACACTGAATTATTTTTTTCTTCACTGTACAACAAATATAAAACATACAAAACATTTGCTGGTTAAAATGCATTTGTCAGTAACAAGTTATAAGTGTAGGCACAGGTCAAATTCCAACAGGAGGATCAGGAAATGTCCCTATCGTGACTATTGAGCTGCTACAACACTTTTTCTGTCTCTTCCCTACTTGGTCTCATAGCTTACTTTACAGAGAAACAATTGAATGTCCTTGGATGGTCTTGGATGTCCTTGGATGGTCTTGGATGGTCTTGGATGTCCTTGGATGGTCTTGGATGGTCTTGGATGTCCTTGGATGGTCTTGGATGTCCTTGGATGGTCTTGGATGGTCTTGGATGTCCTTGGATGTCCTTGGAGGGTCTTGGATGTCCTTGGATGTCCTTGGATGTCCTTGGATGGTCTTGGATGTCCTTGGATGTCCTTGGATGTCCTTGGATGGTCTTGGATGGTCTTGGATGTCCTTGGATGGTCTTGATGGTCTTGGATGTCCTTGGATGTCCTTGGAGGGTCTTGGATGTCCTTGGATGGTCTTGGATGGTCTTGGATGTCCTTGGATGGTCTTGATGGTCTTGGATGTCCTTGGATGGTCTTAGATGGTCTTAGATGGTCTTGAATGTCCTTGGATGTCCTTGGATGTCCTTGGATGGTCTTGGATGTCCTTGGATGGTCTTTAACCGTCTCAGGATGATCCTCCTCCCCACTTCATATGTAGAAAGAAAGAATACATTATTTAACTTGGATCGACAGCAGATCAACACATGCTACCAAAGAAGAAGAAGTCCTGAGAGATGTTAGCACCATAGATGCCTGAGCCATGGAGAAAGCAGAGCATGTGCATCCTCACTATTAAAATAAGGGGTGGTGTAACAGTTTAACTTTAGACCGTCCTCTCGCCCCGACGCGAATCAGGGACCCTCTGCACACATCAACAACAGTCACCCACGAAGCGTTGTTACCCATCGCTCCACAAAGGCCGCGGCCCTCGCAGAGCAAGGGGAACCACTACTTCAAGGTCTCAAAGCGAGTGACGTAACCGATTGAAACGCTATTAGCGCGCACCACAGCTAACTAGCTAGCCATTTCACATCCGTTACAGTGGCAAACTTGTGTTTTTGCACCTCCTTTTTTGTACCGCAAAAGTATTATAATCCATTAGGTAATTTGTCAATTTTCTAAAAAATTTTGCTAGTCTGTATTAAAAATAGATATATCTGACCATTTTATAAATTATATAATAATTACCATCTGAGCATGCTTGTCAATTACAGAGCAGAAAACCGCATGTCTCTAGCCGAAACCATTCAAAAGATAAGCAAAGACCCAGATTACCATCTTATTCTTCCTATCAGGTTTCACAGCAGCAATTTATCAAATCAAATCTAATTGTATTGGTCACATACACATGTTTAGCAGATGTTATTGCGGGTGTAGTGAAACGCCTGTAGAGGTACAGTACCGGTCAAAAGTTTGGACACGCCTACTCACGCCAAGAGCGTGCAAAGCTGTCGTCAAGGCAAAGGGTGGCTACTTTGAAGAATCTAAAAATCTAAAATCTATTTTGATTTGTTTTTAACATTTTTGTGGTTACTACATGATTCCATATGTGTTATTTCATAGTGTTGATATCTTCACTGTTATTCTACAATGTAGAAGAAAAAGAAATAAAAAACCTTCGAATGAGTAGGTGTGTCCAAACGTTTTTGACTTGTACTGATGCCAATTAGAACAAATATATGGAGTTATATAAACGACAAAACCTTAAAATGCAAAGCTGATAACGGCAAATAAATAATACCTTTGCAATTTATTTGACCATTTATGTACGCATAATCTGTGACCAAATTAAAATGCAAAACTCCAGCGTATACTTTCACATTCAAGTAAGTTGAAAAGACAAAAGCAAAGTACATTTGAGAGTTATTTTTCAATTCCCTATAAAGATTAACACTGACATAAGTTTTCTTCACCTTCCAAAAAGCAAATTTTTATTGGGTAAAGCAATAGCAATCATCCCATTTTTTTAAAATTTAATTTAATTTGGCAACGAAAACAAGAGTTTCAATTTGACAAATGCAGGTAGGTCCCTCCTAGTTCCATTCTGTTTGCTTACGTTTGGTTCTGTGTGGTTGGTAGGAGTTGGTAGGGTTTCAGACCTGTCAATCAATCACTGTGGGTGGGATTGTCAGGGGAGGGGGGAGGAATGTTTGTGAGTCACAGAGTTGGTAGGGTTTCAGACCTGTCAATCAATCACTGTGGGTGGGATTGTCAGGGGAGGGGGGAGGAATGTTTGTGAGTCACAGAGTTGGTAGGGTTTTAGACCTGTCAATCAATCACTGTGGGTGGGACTTTAAGGGTAGATTAGAAATCTAGTTTGAAAACCATCTTTTAATGCTATTTATTGCAGCAAAAACCTGAGAAAAATGTTGTGTTCTGTCAAGTAAACATGGATTCTCCTTGTTGAGAAACAATATAGAATTGTTGGAAAATGGTTAAAAATATAATAATCTAAAATCTAAAATGCCGCAGATTGAGCACCCCCAACTTTTATACAAAGTCAGGTGCCCATTCCCATACCTGTCAAATGTTTACAGATGTCCCATGGGGTTGGCAGCATCTAGTCCAGGATGTAGTGATGCCTGGTGTTGCTGCAGGCCCTGGGCATCTGTTAACCCAGCTAACATCTTCTCCTGCTCCCTCCTCCTCAGACAGGCTGCCTTAGGGTTCAGGTTACGCTCTAGAGGTAGCAGATCACACGGACATCAACGTTAGGACTGTCCCATAGACCAGACAATGAACCAGGACATCAAAACCGAAAGGTTGCAAGATCGAATCCCCGAGCTGACAAGGTAAAAACCTGTCGTTCTACCCCTGAACAAGGCAGTTAACCCACTGTTCCTAGACTGTCATTGAAAATAAGAATTTGTTCTTAACTGACTTGCCTAGTTAAATAAAGGTTCAAAAAACAGGGAACATCAACATTAGGACTGTCCTATAGACCAGACAGGGAACCAGGATCAGACACGGTATGACTGTCTCGTTCTCTCTCTCTTTCTCTCCTTTAATGTCTCGTTCCCTTTGTCTTTCTCTCCTTTAATCTCTCGTTCCCTCTGTCTTTCTCTCCTTTAATGTCTCGTTCTCTCTCTCTTTCTCTCATTTAATCTCTCGTCCCCTTTCTCTTTCTCTCCTTTAATCTCTCGTTCTCTCTCTCTCTGGCATTACTCCTTGTCTTTGCCTCTCTAACTTTCTCTCTCTCTTTCATGCTTTCTCCCCAACTCTCTCTCTGTCTCACACACCACCACCTCTCTCTCTTTTCTCCATCTCTCTCTTTCTCAATCTGTGACCTTAATGGAGGAGAGAGGGAAGAGGTCGTGCCCACACCATCCCGTAGAAAGAGAGGAGGATACGTAGCTTCATGTTCCACTGTAGTGAAGTACTTATTCATTCAGCCTTTATATATTCAGAAAGTATTCAGACCCCTTTCCCTTTTGTCCACATTGTTACGTTACTGCTTTATTCTAAAATGGATTAAATACAAAAAATGTCCTCATCAATCTACACACAATATCCCATAGTGACAAAGTGAAAACAGGTTTGTGGTAATTTTTGCAAATTTATAAAAAAGAAAAAACAGAAATACCTTATTTACATAAGTATTCAGACCCTTTGCTATGATACTCGAAATTGAGCTCAGGTACATCCTGTTACCATTGATCATCCTTGAGATGTTTCTACAACTTCATTGGACTCCAACTGTGGTAAATTCAATTGATTGGACATGATTTGGAAAGGCACACACCTGTATATGTAAGGTCCCACAGTTGACAGTGCATGTCAGAGCAAAAATCAAGCCATGAGGTCGAAGGAATTGTCTCTAGAGCTCCGAGATAGGATTGTGGCGAGGCACAGATCTGGGGAAGGGTACCAAAACATTTATGCAGCATTGAAGGTCTCCAAGAACCTCCATCATTCTTAAATGGAAGAAGTTTGGAACCACCAAGACTCTTCCTAGAGCTGGCCGCCTGGCCAAACTGAGCAATCGGGGGAGAAGGGCCTTGGTCAGGGGGGTGACCAAGAACCCGATGGTCACTCTGACAGAGCTCCAGAGTTCCTATGCAGAGATAGGAGAACCTTCCAGAAGGACAGCCATCTCTGCAGCACTCCACCAATCAGGCCTTATTGGTAGAGTGACCAAACTAAGCCACTCCTCAGTAAAAGGCACATCACAGCCCGTTTGGAGTTTGCCAAAAGGCACCTAAAGGATTCTCAGTCCATGAGAAACAAGATTATCTGGTCTGATGAAACCAAGATTGAACTCTTTGGCCTGAATGCCAAGCGTCACGTCTGGAGGAAACCTGGCACCAACCCTACGGTGAAGCATGGTGGTGGCAGCATCATGATGTGGGGATGTTTTTCAGAGACTAGTCAGGAGTCAGGAGCAAAGTACAGAGAGATCCTTTATGAAAACCTGCTCCTGAGCTCTCAGGACTTCAGACTGGGGTGAAGGTTCACCTTCCAACAGGACAATGACCCTAAGCACACAGCCAAGACAATGCAGGAATGGCTTCGGGACAAGTCTCTGAATGTCCTTGAGTGGCCCAGCCAGAGCCCGCACTTGAACCCGATCAAACATCTCTTGAGAGACCTGAAAATAGCTATGCAGCAACGCCCCCCATCCAACCTGACAGAGCTTGAGAGGATCTGCAGAGAAGAATGGGAGAAATTCCCCAAATACAGGTGTGCCAAGCTTGTAGTGTCATACCCAAGAAGACTCGAGGCTGTAATCGCTGCCAAAGGTGCTTCAACAAAGTAGAGAGTAAAGGGTCTGAATACTTATATAAATATGATATTTCAGTTTTTTATTTTTTTAATAAATTTGCAAAAAATTCTAAACACCTGTTTTTTCTTTGCTATTATGGGGTATTGTGTGTAGATTCATGAGGGGGAGGAAACTAATCAATTTTAGAATAAGGCTGTAACGTAATAAAATGTGGAAAAAGTCAAGGTGCACGTTATTTTTTTAACTAAGCGAGTCAGTTAAGAACAAATTCTTATTTACATTGACATCCTACTGGGGAACAGTGGGGTTAACTGCCTTGTTCAGGGGCAGATTTTTACCTTGTCAGCTCGGGGATTCGATCGAGCAACCTTTTGGTTACTGGCCTAACACTCTAACCACTAGGCTACCTGCCGCCCATATATACAGTGGGGCAAAAAAGTATTTAGTCAGCCACCATTTGTGCAAGTTCTTTGGAGGGAGTTCAAAATCTTTGGAAGGAGTTGAAAGTCCGTGTTGCCCAGCAACAGCCCCAAAACATCACTGCTCTAGAGGAGATCTGCACGGAGGAATGGGCCAAAATACCAGCAACAGTGTGTGAAAACCTTGTGAAGACTTACAGAAAACGTTTGACCTCTGTCATTGCCAACAAAGGGTATATAACAAAGTATTGAGATAAACTTTTGTTATTGACCAAATACTTATTTTCCACCATAATTTGCAAATAAATTAATTAAAAAATCCTACAATGTGATTTTCTGGATTTTTTTTCTCATTTTGTCTGTCATAGTTGAAGTGTACCTATGATGAGGATTACAGGCCTCTCTCATCTTTTTAAGTGGGAGAACTTGCACAATTGGTGGCTGACTAAATACTTTTTTGCCCCACTATATATATTATATTATATATATATATATATAGGTTAGTCATTGAGATAACAGATAACAGATCTTTCTGTGTTTTCCTAATCTCCTTTTCGATCGTATTGTAAGATAAGGTACGAGGTCATCCCTCAGACCTTCTCCCCCAATGTGTTTTTGAAAAGGAGGCGAGGAGAGAGGATGTGAGGAATCGAGGAAAGATTAATTGAGAAATAGCCATCATCTCTTTCGCAAGAGAGATCTGTTCGGGATGGCAGGAGTACTGACCTCTGACTTGTTGTTCTAGACTAAGTATTACAGCCACGGCCTGGTGAAGAACCAGCAGCTTGGTCTGCGGCTTCTCGCTCTTCAGGTGCAGCTGTGTCATGTGACCCAACTCCTTGAACGCTTCGTTGATGTCACGGACACGAAGGCGCTCGCGGGCGTTGTTGGTCATCCGCCGCTCTCGTTCCCGCTCAGCCTTTTGCTCCGGGCTCAGGTTGTCCTCATCCTCATGGATGCTGCTGTAAAACGGGAGAGAGAAACCAGGAGGTTTCAGGATTGGTACATGGCGCCCTCTGGTGGGCATTTGTATGTTTAAACAAAAAAAAGTAGAATCTCTCAATCTGATATCCAGATAAAAATCGAGTTGAATCTTTGAGCCATTACCAGCTTTTAATCAACTCAACAGACAGATAGTCATCCACCCAGCCAGCGGGCTTAAATGGCTGAAATGACGTCATTACCAACTAGGTTTCCTCTGCTGTGTAGAGAGAGACTACTCTGCTCTAGAGCCTCGTTTCTCAGAGCCTTCGCAGCATTAAGGTCGTCGTTAGAACCATCTGACGACGTATCTTTAGTAGCCGAGCTGTTTCCCAAAAACCATCGTTACTAAAGTTGCACTTGAAAGCATTCGTTATTTACCGACTGCATCAGAACACTCGTAGAACAGCTAAGTGCGTCGTTTGATGCTTTTTTTTTTTTTTTCCTTCCACATCCTTTTATACACAGAAGGTCTCTGCTAAACACAGAATCAAGAGTTTTATCTGTCTCTCTGACCACTGAAAACTCCAGAATTAAGTTGTCTAATAATAATGATAATAATAATAATAATAATAATAATAATGATAATAATAATAATAATAATAATGATAATAATAATAATAATAATAATGATAATAATAATAATGATAATAATAATAATAATTGTCTAATGACTAATAGCCTACAAAGTAGCCAATGTCTTTTCAATTGTTAAAACAACAAAAAAGAAAAGTATAAAATGATGCTTCAAATGAAACCCTGCAAAAGATGAATAGATTATAGGCTACGTAGGCCTATATATATTTCAATTCTATTTAATTTTATGTTCTTTCAACTGAATTCTATTTGACTAATTATAGACAGATGTTTTGTTGTCAAAGTGAAGTGTTGTTTTACAGCGTCAGCCATAGCAATAGAGCACCCCTGGAGCAAATGAGGGTTAAAGTGCCTTGCTCAACGGGCACATACCAAATCTCCATTTAGTGCCTTAGCCTATTATAGGGTAAGCATTTAGAATAACACCAACGTCGATATTTGCAGCCGTAAGTGGTAATATCTCTCTGGGAGCTGATCCGTCGTCATTATTGTGGAATGATTCTAATTCTAAGGGAATATTTGAATGGAGAAAGCTAATCAGAGAGCATCGCTGAGTTTATTTTTCGATCCTATCAGTATCGACACGTAGTCACGACACACTTCGCGAATGTTCCCTCTACCTGCTTGTTTGGGAAACATTCTTAAAAGTTGATCATTGTAATATGATCATTGTAATGCTTAAAGATGCATTATGCCGAAATCGCCATTTCCTGGTTGCTAAAATTCAAATAGTTTGCCTAATTTCAGTTCATGTGACAAAACAATTACACAAATGAACCTTTAACAAGACACACCTGTTAATTGAAATACATTCCAGGTGACTACTTTGTGAAGCTGGTTGAGAGAATGCCTAGCTTGTGCAAAGCTGTCATCAAGGCAAAGGGTGGCTACGTTGAAGAATCTTAAATATAAAATATATTTTGATTTGTTTAACACTTTTTTTGGTTACCACATAATTCCATATGTGTTATTTCATAGTTTTGATGTCTTCACTATTATTCTACAATGTAGAAAATAGTAAAAAAATAAAGAAAAACCCTGGAATAAGTATGTGTGTCCAAACTTTTGACTGGT